>NW_019722429.1:1123409-1124396 GCF_002891405.2 Cryptotermes secundus | reverse complement strand
CTAACTTTATAATTGGCCACTGTGCTGTTGAGTTATTGCACGTAAATAAACATGAATCGAATTGAATTATTATTATTATTATTATTATTATTATTGATCTCCGAGTTCGTGCTCGGTATATCAGAGACTTTGCATTGTTCAATGTTTGATGCTCAACTAAAAATTGTCCCTCTGCTAGATGTGCAGCAGCTGCTAATGTTGTCTGCAGGGATGATGACGTATTCGGAGCCAGGAATGTTCTACCCAAACGATTTTTAAATATGGTATAATTGTTAGTATTATTATTATTATTTGCATGTACAATAAAACAATAAACTGAATTATTATTAATATCCTCTGAAAATCTCTACTTTTCATTTCCTAATTAAATATTTATATGTTTCATTTCTCACTTCTAATATCACTTAGATTTATGTTAATTAAATTATTATTGCTATATTATCATTTGTTTGTTTGTTTACTTTTCTACATTGTGTTTTCCCAAGTGATTGCCTGTAATCTGTCTTTGACCTTATAATGTGTTTGTCTATAATGTAATTACTTTTATCTACACTGTGCTCTGTCTGTAATTGGCCTTGCGGCTGTTAACTGGGCACATAAATAACAAGAATTGAATTAGTAGTAGTAGCAGTAGTAGTAATAGTAGTAATCATTATCGTCGTACTTGTAATTGTAATAATATTGATATTACTAACACACTATTTACTTACTTATTGTGCACTTTAAGTTCGTCTCTGCTATAGACTACATCTACTGAAAACCGCTGCAATCAATTAACGAATTACTCTTACTAGGTCTACATTATGACCTTCAGATACAAGCACGAATAAAATTCCACCATATTTCTTAAGTTGAGAAAAATGAACTTAAGTCTGACGTTGTGTGAAGTTCATACATATGCCACTTTTGCTCTGATGTGCTTTTGGAATGAGGAGGACCCTGGAAGGGAGTTTCTACCGCAGATGTTGTGCACGGGACATCGCCCTC
>NW_019722429.1:1074857-1123338 GCF_002891405.2 Cryptotermes secundus | reverse complement strand
ATCCACCACTCCTCCAGGGCGCCCAACACAGCAGCCAGATACTGGGTGCCTCAGCATGCACGGAATGGGAAGCGTTTGTGTCTCTGTTTCCAGGAAACAACGAAACAAAACGACAGCTTTGCACTGTTTACTGCGCCTCAGACTGGGTACACTAACACGAAGAGTACCAGAAGATTCACAGAGTTCAAGAACAAAGCAATATACAAGTATCTGAATGCAAGAGAGAGCAACCACCGAAAGAATGGGGAAAACTACATAATGAAGAGCTTGATAATTTGTACGTTTCACCTAATATTGTTTCAGGAATTAAATCTGGTATACGAGTTTTGAAACGTGTGTAGTACGCAAAGGGGAAAAGAGAAATGGATAAAAGAAATCATTTGGGAGCGCTAGAAATAGGAGAAACGATAACACTTAAAGTTATCTTGGAGAAATAGGCCGTGTGGGTACTGAATGGCTTAAACTGCTTAATAATGGGATGCGGTGGCTAGAAAATGGTTTTAGGAGACAGCGGTTAAGTTCTGAGATTTCACTGCAGCGACTAATACAAGAAGGAATATAACAGAGTTTAGCAAAGATAACTGACAAAGAAATTCGATTGTGAAAGGAGGAATTTTCATAAAGTGCAAGGCGAATTTTCATACTTTAACAACAAAATAATCATAGCAAACAAATATGACTGCCGAAATTAATACAACAAGGACGTTAGACGAATTTGTGAGAGAGTAATATAGTGGAAAGCCCTCTTCTGTCACTTAAAGCAAACGTTTTGACAATAGCAGACTGAAATAGGTGCCCTGAAGATTTTGAAGTGTCTTTTCTGAGATCAGTAGCAGCAATTACACTACGATAACCAAAGAGGAGCGAATTCGTTGGAAAGAAATCATAAATTAATGATATTACAGGTAGAATTTAAGAACACGTAGGTAAGATGAATGGTGGAAACTTGTGTGAAGAAATTGCATAATATCGTGTCCCGAAGAGAAATTTACTTTAAGATCCATGAAGAAAGAATATAGATGTTGGAAGAACTAAAAATGCATGAGGATTTAGTTCGGATGGGACAATCAGGTTGGGCCGGAGTGCTTATTTTTTAAGAACACAGCAACTAGGATGACGACGAAAATGGCGGCGACCATGTTACATGTTTGGGTAGAAAAAGTAGGTAGGGCTCTAAGTATGCTAGCTAGCCAGCGGCCCCCGTAGTCTAGGGGTAACGTTCCCACTTCGTGACTCAAGGTACGCGGGTTCAAACGCGGCGGAGATCGTGGAATTTTTAAGGGCGGAAAAATTCAGGGAACAAATCCTCCGGGAGGGAGGGACTTTAAGCCGTGGGTCCCGTGTCGTAGCTTTACGGCACGCAAAAGAACCTCATGTCCCAAGGGGACCACTGAGCCAAATTACGGACGTTTCCCACCCAACAGTAGTCTCTAACGCCTCTGGTAGATGGGGGACGCATCGAGATACGGCTGAGCCAGTCGAGGCCGAACTCGCTGGCTGAGTCGGGACTGATGGCACGCACCAGTACCGGTAGGGAATAGAGACTGGTAGAATATCATAGAGGGACGCACAATGGACCAACAGTTGGTCTAAGTGCATGGGGAAACCCGCCCTCTCCAAATACAATACAATACAATACAATACAATACAATACAATACAATACAATACAATGCTAGCCAGTTGGTTGTTCAAGAAACAGTAATACTCGTATAATGACAGTTTCTCCCTTTCCTATAGCTCTCTGTTCAAAGCCGTTAAACCACGAAGCGCTATAGCCAACTTACAGGGACTCGACGGAAGGGGGTCCTTCTTGAGAATGTAATAGTCACTTGGGCGGTTTGGAAGAACTTTCTCGACTTTTATAAAATGTATAGATCTATTTCCATTGTCACAGAGCAGGCAAATAGACTTTATTCTGTGCCCGGAATATCTGTTTCACATTTTCACATCCATACACTATTATTCTAGGATTCATTTCAATAGGATCCCTTTGTATGTTTTTCCTACCATGCTTTCAAATTTTCCTGCTATAATTACGTCTGCTGTCTCGTCACCAAAATGCAGGGAAAATCATGAAATAAATATAGGAAACAGATGTTTTGAAAATTTGGCACACTTCATATATTTGGGAACAACGATAACAGATCGATACATAATTCAGGAGGAAATTAAGAGGATACTGACCTCGGGTAATGCTTGCTACCATTCAGTCCAGAATCTTTTGTCTTCCCGTCTGCTGTCCAAAAATATAAAAATTAGAATATACAAAACTATAATTTTGCCTGTGGTTCTTTATGGGTGTGAAACTTGGTCTCTGGCATTAAAGGAGGAGCATAGACTGAGGGTGTTCGAGAACAGGGTGTTGAGGAGAATATTAGGACCGAAGAGAGATGAAGTCACAGGAGGCTGGAGAAAACTGCATAATGAGGAGTTTCATAACTTGTACTCTTCTCCAAGTATAATTAGAATGATCAAGTCAAGGAGGATGAGGTGAGCAGGCATGCAATACGAATGGGGGAGACGAGGAATGCGCATAGGATATTGGTGGGAAAGCCAGAAGGAAAGAGACCACTGGGAAGACCAAGGCGTAGGTCGGTGGACAATATTAGAATTGATCTTAGAGGGATAGGATGGAATGCTATTGATTGGATTGATCTGGCTGAGGATAGGGACCAGTGGAGGGTACTTGTGAATACGGTAATGAACCTTCGGGTTCCATAAAATGCTGGGAAATTCTTGAGTAGCTGCAGAATTGGCGGCTCTTCCAGAAGGGCTCAGCTCAATGAGTAAGAAAGTAAGTAAATAAGTAAGTAAGAATTACGTCTGCAGTTCTGTTCTCCATAATCATGTTACGTGTCCCGTCCGTTGTCCTGAATACATTTAACGGAATGGATGATAGCTGAAGGGCTGTTGTTAATATATGCTTGTCGTTTCAATAATTGTCTGTTGATTTCTCAATAGGCATTACTCTGTTACTACAATGAATATTTTGGTGTCCTCTGGGTGGTTGTGAAAACTACTTTGTGTATTGTGAGGCCCTCAGGATCTAACTTACGATACATAGTAATTAACAAGCATGAGCTATAAGCAGTTTACAGGCCTTACAGCATTCTCCCAGGAGTTACAGACAAAACCGGAGGAAAAGTCTTCGATATGAAGCAAGCCGCTCTTGAAGTACTTCATCAATCACCGCTGAATTTAATTAGGAACACTAGTTACTTCAGGGGCTTGCATATTGTCTCTACACAGTACAACAGATTTAATTATAACCTGTCTAGTAATTAATCAATGTTAAATCCAGTAAATTTCTGTCTGTCGATAGTTGCTGATCAGCCCCTTCCAGTTTCAACTTGTCCCCGTACAAATTGCACGCTGACCAGTATTAATATATTAGACCTACGTAACACAGTTCAGGGTTTTGAACTGCATTTCAGATTCTGATCTATTGGTCAGCTGGTCAGGCTGATAAATTGTCTGTCTCACGGACCTCAGAGACTGAACAAATATCGGGTCACTGATCCTACTGAAAGAATGACTGAATCACTGACCTCAGTAATATAATACTGACTCACTGATCTAACAGAATGACAGAACGACTAGTTCACTATGTTTAGAGACAGTGTGGCTGATTAATTGGCCTCTGAGACTGTCAAGGAGACTAACTCAGCCACTTTTCTGATAGAATTACTGAGCCGCTTCCTGAGATACTGAGAAAGTGACCTTACAGACTGAAGGATGATTAGCTCACAGACCTTATCAACTGACTCATTTAACTAAAGGACTGACAGAATGACTGATTGACTGATCTCAGAATCTGACAGAATGACTATCTCACTGATCTCAGAATCTGACAGCGACTGACTCATAAACTTCTGAGGTTGACAAACTGATTCACTGACCTTACTTACAGAGAGTGACTCTCAATGACCTGTCAAACACACTCGCTGAAATAGAGGAGCCCACAACTCGTCTCTTTTCAGAGACACTTGAACACAGTACATGCCCTCACGTACGGCTCATAGAAATCCGTCTCAATTATACTAACCTCCCAGCTTAGTCTGTACCTGACAAATGGTCTATTCTCTTCTTTCTTTCCTTCTGGCTTTGTTTCTGTCTCTTTTCTTTTATCCATTTTGCAATGAGTGGAGAAATTGAATAATTTCTATGGAAACCAACAAGAGCCTGTCACGCCCTGTAGCTTTCTCTCTCCCTCCACAGCCACAGATAAAGACTAACGCTTCTAGTCTGATGTGTTGGCTTTTTCTCATTACTCCTCCTCCGCTCCTAATTGTGAACAGACTTGTCGTGTTCGACTCCGGTGCTTACTTTAAAATATCGTTGATATAAAAAAGAACTGAGAGTTGTATGACATATATAATTATTAATTAAAGACGATACTCTGTTTCGTTTAAACTTGATTTTAATTACGATTAAATACCATCTAATTTTCTTGGTACTGATTCTTGTTTATTTAAAAATAAACTCAATTTGTGCATCTGGTTCTATTGAGAGGACAGGGAGACACTCGGCGAGATAGCTGCTTTTCTATGTCAGTTTATTATCGAGAACAATTTAGAGTGGAGCCTGGATAGCGCAGTCGGTATAGCGACTGGTTACGGGTTGGAAGACCGAGAGGTCGGAGTTCGAACCCCGGTAGGGTCAAGAATTTTCTCTTCACCACCTCGTCCAGACCGACTCTGAACTCCACTCAATCTTCTATCCAATGGGTACCGGGTCTCTTGCCCCGAAGGTAAAGCGGTTGGGGCGTGAAGCTGACCACTCACATCCAGCTATTGCCGAGGTCAAGAAGATGTGGATCTATACATCCACTCCCCCATATGCCTTCATGGCGTAGTGCCTAATTAGTTAAGCACAGAGACAACTTTACTTTTACAATTTAGGGTTCATTTCATGTAAGTTTCTTTTCTGAGAAGTAATTTGAGGCAAAAACCCTATGTATTTTTTCTTTCCATTCTTTGTGTGTTTCAGTGTCGGATGTATGCAGTTGAATGTTGGGGCGGTTGATATTAGTGAAGTGGGATTTACGCGAAACGAAACGAGAGCTACAACTCCAATGTTTGTCTGGAAGGAGCAAGATATAAGGTATATTGTGCTTGCTTCATTTGTGCAACCGGCAGATGACCCTACTTTATATTCATTAAAGAAGCAATGAAAAAGTGTTATTCAGGGGTTCATTTTCAACTTGATACCATTGTCTTCAAATTATACCACCAGTATTTAACTTGGCACAGACGGACGATAAACTGACCGTCATGGCTATGAACTAAATAGAATGTATTTCGTAATTTTAAATGCCTTAGTCACGTGGCTTCACAACGCCCTGACGTGACTTGCAGTTGGGGTGGCCCCATAATCCCTCCTGCTGTGACTTCAATAGTCACTCACAAAATGGCTGATTAATTTCTGCAAGTCTTATCCCATGCACACGACTACATCAGGACTTAAATCTGTTACGGACCGACAGTTAGCACTTGTCTTATGTTCCAGCGACACAGCTCAGCTAAGAGACTGAATATTCTAACCGCTCTTTTCCTCTTTTCAAATAAAGATCTTGAACGAAGTTTATCAAATAAATTGTATTCTGGACCTTTGTGTGTGCCTCTCCATATGTCTGCTAATTGCATCTCTGCACTGAGGCGAAGAATGATACAGTAAACAAATTTGATGGAGTCCAGGTTTTTTCTTTTAACCATACATTTTGTAAGAAGCTTAGCTTAAAATTCTTGTGAAACAAAAATGTATCTCTCTCATGATGAAACATCTCGACCGTTACATTTTATATGAACTGCTAAAGAACAAGACAGCCATCAAGTGTAACACATTTTACTCGTCATTTTCGAATTAGTTACACTTGATGGAGTTCTTCTTCTTCTTTAACAATTGTTGATCTTCGTTTCTTTTCCCTCATTATTTTTTATATTCCTTTATATTATACTGTTTCTTATTCTACATTCCATTTCTTACTTTTCTGTCCGTTTCTCACTCTCATTTCTTTCTTCTTTCTTCCAACTGAATTGTAGGGTCCAGACCTGTAAATAGAATTTTCTACGTCCGTAATGTTAATCATAAGATCAAGTGCTGAGTTTAAGATATAACCGGGGAATGAACCTAGAGCTCTGCTACCGCGCATGTCACTCACTGCCACATGACTGCTTAATTAATGGTTTCACTATGCGCAGTAATAAGCATTACGCAAGCTACCAATTGACTGACTCGTTGCAGTTCGCTCCAGCCCACTGTGTTGGCTAACACTGCGTAACCCTGTCTGTCATTGTCAATTCGTTCTGGCTGCTCCCTGGATCCTGCATTCAGAGTATCTCGAGACAACTTCACGTCTAGCATGCAGATATATTACCGTGTTTGTATAAGTGACATATGTCACATTCGTCGCTTCATCCTGAGTAGTCAGAGCGTTTGTTTCTTGCTATGGAGGTCCCTCATTCGAGTCTCATTCCTGATATCGGCCGTACTTACGGTTTTTCTGCCTTTTATTAATGAAAATTCTGAGATAATTGCATATACCGTATTTACGCATGTATAGGCCGCACCACAATTTTCAGACAGAAATTATAGAAAAAATAATTTTCTTGGAATATTATTTCAGGAGTATTACACCCTGTATTACTAATTATGAATATAATTTTTTTAAAATGAAGTGTGATTTAGAATATTTCGAATATAAGCCGCACCCCAGTTTTCCTCTCGAATTTTTGACAAAAAAATGTGCGGCCTATACATGCGTAAATACGGTAATATATTGTGACATGCTTCCTAAAAGGCGGACTATAAGACGTCCATCACTATTCAACGGCTAGCAATTCCTAGGCAGCAATGCGTAAGAATCCGTTGGCCCGGAGATTAAAGTATATAAATGAGGTGTCCACCGTTATTTGTAACAAAGTGTTTGAGGCAGACACATATTCCCGCAGCAACAAGAGATTCGTTGCATAGCAGCGGGCGAAATTAACCTTTCTATAAGGTGTTCCCTATTCAGCTCGAGTGCAGGATATAACAGTTCGTGTCTGACAACAGACCAGCAGAGTTCGTATCCGACAAGAGACCAGTAGATTTCGTAACCGACGACAGTTGAGCTCCGACCAGAACTAAAGACACCTGACCGAGATTAGCCGTGCAAGAGTGCATAACTGAAGAGACAACGTCTAAAGTCCGAATAATTGTATTTGTGAGTGTAAAGAGCGATTCTCCGATAAATATTCTTTCAAATCCGAGACCAACGTGAATTTTTTTGTCGCGTTGCCTAGAAAACATGCGACAATATTGTGGCCACATTCTTTCAGATCCTTCGTAATTCATCGCTGATTTTCATTCTTTCATTTTTACATAAGGCACGTAGTTAATAAGTTGTCGTTAAATGAACCAAGTCGCATGTATATTGAAAATAAATTATGAATTAAACCATAATAGTTTCTGCTTACTTCTGTTTGATTCCAATATCACCACATTTTGACCACAAAAAGGTAAATTTATCCCTATAAGAGGCCTTAGAGGCTGATAGGATTGTGAGACGTCTAGACTCCCACATTTTCTCTAGACAGTCGGTTCACAGGTCGCGGTAAGGTTGTTAGCCTTATGCACCGGCCGTCCTTTAACCCCAGGAAGACTCCTGGTACTCACATCTATTAGAGGATAAGTCGAACCTAGGGCCATAATGCTGCTGAAAGGATTAGGTAAATTGAAACAAATCCACTTCATCGGGACGTCCACAAAATGAATTCATGGAATTGGTTCTATTTGTAGAAGAAACACACTTGAGTTCCCTGATTGTCTTCGAACTAATTGATTTCGGTAGAATAAATGCTTCATTTTGACGTAACACTTTCATCTTTGGATCGTAGTATCACATAAGGTTTCGCAAATTTTTGGGGCAACTTCTCCCTGCCTATTCACGTGTTGCGGACAGAGTGGCACTGGGGCAGGTTTTCACCGAATATTTCAGTTTCCCCTGCTTGTTATCATTCTACGGAGTGTTCCATATAGATGAACCAGCATCGAAGCTATGCAGTCTGGCTCCTGAGAGTGTCATTAAACAAAGACAAAACCAAAAACCTTCTTCACACTTTGCACACTTCATTGGTCGAATTAATCACTTATCGTGGTCACAAAACTAATCCTACTGCATATTTATCCGATAAAATTATTTTCTAATATTGTGATATGCGGGCCTTTTCTAGGAAACGAATAGGCAAACACGTTGCCACGGAGGGATTGATTCATAGAATCCAACTAATTACGAAACACAGTTTTCACGGATACGGAAACTGAAAGATGTAAACACTTGGAAAACCAAACAGTTGGTTGGGAATGATTGCACGGTTCCAGAGACAACGCATTCACGAAGAGCAGAATGGAATTCTTGGAGGCAGTGATCTCAGTTAGTTCTCAGGAAGTTATAAAAGGCAGTGGATTCGTGAATTAGAGAGAGTGAGTGAGTGAGAGTAGAGATCAGTCCGAGATTACTCACAAGACAGACGTCGTGCAGGAGTTCAATATGTGAGCTGTTTTAAGTAACTGTAATTGTGAAGAAGTGCCAATAAACACAATCATAAAATCTAGAACCCATTAATATTTGTCACGCTAACCCCTTACACGTGACAATATAATTTTAGTGACACTGAGTTAGAGTCATGTGGATTTCTTCTTTCCGTGGCAGGAATTTTCATTTTTCATTTATTTGCGAAGGTGTTCAATTTGTGATCCGGCCTCTAATTCGGCTAGTGGTACCTGAATACCTACATTTAATATACTGCAGTATTAATTAAGTAAAATATATGGTTGCTATTGCTACCGTCCTTGCCTTCTGTGCTAAAATGAATGTTCGACGTTCCTTCGGCATGCTGCATCGTAATGAACGACAAGACAGGCATAAGAGACGTAGATAGCACTTTATATGCTTAACAGTTTGTGTAACAATGTAGAATCAACTACTGATGGAACATGCAGGGATGGAAAGAGAGGGGAAATTGTAACGAATACTTCTATGTTTCATACTAGTATGTGCTTAATATTGCTAAGATGATTAAGATAAGATATGGCACGCATGGGCAAATAATTACAGCCACAGTTCGGATTTAGAGAACTCTCAAAAATATATCTCTTCACAGATTTAGGCGTATGATGGAGAGTACTATAAAGACCGAATCTTAAGAGAAAGTGATGGGATTGTATTTAAATTATTCTGGGTTAGAGTCAAGTTGCGGACTTCTTACTGAGACGATAATGGATGCACTTATTGTGCAAAGTTGTGAAGAACGCTTTGGTTTTGTTGTTATTTAACGACGCTCTCGGTAGCCAGATCATAGACCGTCGATGATAGGATGATTCATGTGCATGGAACAGTTTTTTGAATGATAACTGGAACGGGAAACCGAAGTATTCGGAAAAAACCTGCCCCAGTGCCTCTTTGTCCACCACGAATCCCACACGATCTGAACTGGGATCTAACCCAGGCCGTTACGGCGGGAAAACGGTGACTAACCGCTTGAGTTACGGTATGTCCAGAACGCACTTTGGAAACAATATGTATGCCACTATAACTATTATTACTGTTGTTGTTGTTTTTGTTGTGTTGTTGCTCAATCTGCAATTATCTCGTGGCTGTTTATTTAATTAAATTGAATTATTATTACTATAATGAAATCAAGGGAAATGAATTAAGGGAGGCATGGGAAGCTGAGAAATACGTAGACAATTTCAGTCAGAAAACCTGAACAAAAGAGACCTGAGAGTAGATAGGAAGATAATTTTGAAGTGAATCTTAAGGTACAGGGTGTAGTAGTTCAGGTTTCCATAAAATGCTGTATAATCCTTGAAAACTGAATGATCGTTATATTGAACTCAATGTAAGGAATTGTGTTGTTTAATTGTATAGGTCTACAGTTGTCTCAAATCCAACTTTTGTTCGGAATTTTAAAATTTATGTCATGCACTTAAGCGGATTTTTTGGGGGGAGGGGGAGGAAGGCTTATAGCAATTATTTCTAGTGACAGTTTCGTTAGGGTTCTGATGAAACCGGAGCGGATTGACGGCTGATGGACACAGAACAGTCTCTCACTTCAATTATGGACCTCTCTCCAACAAGCGAATTATGGTTCTATTGCACAATCGGTGAAAGCTTACATTAAAAATCGACTATCAGAAACACAAAGCAAGAGACCCTATTTCGTGTTCTCTTCAGAATGAAGAAACTATATAAATATAATAAACTTGTATTTATATGTAATGTTTGAGGGTTTCACGGCATTCTTCATAGTTACCACTGTGAACATTTAAAATTTTACACGAGACAAACTGTTTAAACTCCTGATTGTTCTGGTTTTGACTTTTTTGAGATCAGTGAAAGCAACATGTCCCGCGATCTCTCATCTCCTGAAGCTATTGTGGCTTTTTGATGACAAACGTTGAACCTTACCATGAAAGTATAATAAGAGAAGAAGATTCGTCCAAATAAGGATAAGTATTAAGAAAAATAAACCACGATTTTGTCCACAAGACACATTCTACTGCAATGTCGAGTACGCAATACAATATGCTGCATTTGTATCCTCAACATACCAATTTCTATTACAATCTAAAAAACGGTAGTATTTTGTCCTTTTGAAAGCGTAGTGTAATTCTCTGCAACGAAAAATCCATCAGGATTAACCAACCAGATCACTTTAGGGACATTCCCTCAGGCCGATTACTATCTACGTAAAATGGCTTGCCACTTGTCCAATTCAAATTTAAATCTTGATCAAATGTAACAATATACATTATGTTCGTGGTTTCTTCACTACACGTGCATTCAAGTCTCCGTGTTATGCGTGAAGTATCAAGAAAGGTTTGTGTCGGAAAGACTACCATTTGCCAAGATAACAAAGTCAACTGACTCTGAGTACTTATACGTTCAATGCAGACTAAATAACACTGGCATTCTCTTCTGCAATCCGAAACTAAATGGAACTAAATTAAAGGAACGTACTGATGGTTCCTAAAAACTGAGGAGAGGAAATGTTTTCTCGAAGAGCATACACGTGTTCCGAAAATTTCATTTTCTGCTGTACATATTGCTTCTTTGGCCTTAAATTTCCTTTATTTAAGATTTTTTTGTTGCTGCAAAATAACCATCAACACTCCTTTTCTGTCCCAAAAATATTTGCCATGAGCTTTCTGGCAGACAAAGTTTGTTGAAACTTCTTCGGCTTGTTTGGTGAATGCGTGTGAATGCTTTGACTGCTCTGTGGTGTCAGTATCCACAAATGAAACTCAGTTTTCATCACCTGTTACTCGGACGATGTGACAGAGAAATTCGTCGCCATCTCTGTAGTATCGCTCTAAAAGAGTCAAAGCCGAAACTATTCTCTGCGTTTTGTGCGCACCCGTGAGAATTTTCGGAACACGTCTTGCGCAAACTTGTGATAGCCTAGCCTAACTCTGATGATAGCGTAGAGAACAGTGCTTGAAATTTATGGAAATTCACACGAATTTTTTTAAATTTCACAGAAATTTGTCAACACCTTGAATAAGATCATCACTAATTACAGATAGCCGACCACTTTACTCTTCATCGTGAACATTTGTTCGCCCATTTTTGAACATTCTATACCTGTGTCTTACAGTTCGTTCGCTCATTATATTTTGGTCCTAAACCGGGCAAAATTCACTACTGATTTCCGCAACACTTATAGTTTTAGCATGGGGAACGCAGGTAAATCAGACAATTAGATTAAGAGGGTTATAACTAAAACACAAGAAGAAAAATATGTGCCATTATTTGGAAGCCGAAGTTAATTTTACTATTTTGTAACGGAGCTACTATCGTACTTCCACTCCTTTCCGCTAGATCTCATTTAAGCCTTTATAACATTCTACGTCTTTAATAAATAATGATAGTAATAGGGCTATATTTTAATTTTTGTAGCTTTAAAATATTTAATGATATAACTCCAGCTAAAGTAAAACGCTAATTCTTTATTATTCATGTGTTACCGAATGTAACCTCTGTATGTATTGCAGCAACACTTATTGATTAAAATCGTGCATGCGCCTGAATGTACGTTATGTGGTATGCTGCCCTTGTTTCCGTTATGTGTTGTTTCAGTCACATGCCATTTTATGAAACTTGTTTAATTTTAAGAATTTGAATAGGAAAGCATCAATACTTCCAATGGGCAGAGGACCATTCATTCTACAACTATTGCCACAAACATAATCTCAATCCAGTTGTAAATTTTCCTCTAAGCAGGTAACAGGTTTATTAACGCGTATCGATTTCTGCTTGATTGAAAAGAATTTTTATGGAGTAATTGTAAAATTTACTTACTGTTATTTTGTCATAGATTATTTATATAGAAGTTAATGTCCCTGGAATTATTTACGGTGCTTAATAACTGCATCCGACTGAACTGAAATCCAGGTACCTTAAAGAAGGAAGTAACAGAGGATCTATTATAATCTCAGAGTGCAGATGAGGAAAAACGTGTAAGTTTTCAGTAGTATTTTTATGAGCACTTTAAATATCGCAGAAAAATTAATCGGAAACAGATTCAGACATGTAGGGTCTCGTGCAAAAGAAATGAGAGGGCTTTCTATCAAATACGAAATCAAAATTAATTGAGAGATAGAATTTTAAATCATATAAAGTCCCTTTCGACGTTCACAATATATAAGGTTCCAAAGCATAAATATTATTTACATGGCAGATTATCCATAGCTGGAATGTATTGGATTGCACACTGACGAAAATAGTGATGATAATAATGACAGTAACTTACCGTTAATGAAACAAAGACTGTACGCGGCTCTATTGTCACTGGACGGGAATATTAATACCATAAAAAAACACAGACACTAGATTTAAGTCCTTAAGGAGGTAAGTTTTGAAGTAAACGTGAAGGAAAACTGATGTATGTACCACTTCTCATCCACAGACAGCAAGAGTCTATCATAATATAAATGTGACTAATAATTCCTTCGAAGTTGTGGTGAAGTTAGAGTATTGAGAAATTATTGTAACAAATCAAAGTTGCCTTTATGAAGGAATTATAATCGGATTCAATCCAGTCAATGCTTGCTACAATTCAGTTTTGGATCTTACTTACCATCTGCAATCTAGGGACGTAATAATTAAAATATACAGAACTATAATCTTGTTTTTGTTAGGCTAAAGACGTGACATCTCACTAGTAAGGAAGAATATAATTAAAAGTGATACAAAACTGGTTCCTAACAAGAACACTTGAACTTAAGAGAGACAGAGAAAAAAGCAACAAGAGAATGGAAATGAATACATAATTGTGAGCTTAATGATCTGTATTCTGCACCAGACATAATGTGATGAAAGAAAGAAATGGAATGAGTAATATCTGTAGCACGCATGGGGAATCATTAAATGCTTAAAAAGTTCAGGCGTAAAGCACGAAGACAAGGAACAACTTGAGACAAATCACTGTAGGTGCAGGAACAATATTAAAATATATTAAGGAAAGAGAATATGAGGATTTAGACCAGAATAAAATGAATGAGTGAGCTTTTCAGAACACGATTATGAAACTCCAGTTTCCATAAAATGCTTGACAGCTTATTGACTATCATCTGCTTACAAAATGACTATACTATGTAAAAGGTAAAGTTTCCCTGTGCATGACTAATTAAGCACTACACCATGAAGGCGTTTGGGTGAGTGGATGTATAGATCTTCGCTTCAGCACTAGCTGGAGGTGAGTGGTCAGCTTCAAGCCCCGGCCGCCTTACCCCGGGGAAAGAGCACCTGGTACCCATTGGATAAGAGACTGAGTGGACCCATAGGCGGTCTGGATGACGTGGAAAAGAGAAAATTCTTGACCCTACCAGGATTCGAACTCCGATTCGTCTGTTGTCCAGCCCGTAACTAGTCCCATAACGACTATGTTATCCTGGCTCCTCGGACTATGCTCTGTGGAGTCACTAAATGTAAAGTGTAGTGAGTGACCGAAGAAGTTCAGTTATTGTAGAAATGAAAGGTACGCCTCTGTGTGCGGTAGTCCCTATGCAAGGAGTGCCTCTAGGCGTGTGAAATGGGTGTGGCCTGATGAACCACTGCAAACAACTGAATCTATTCATTGCCGCCTTATAACTACAGCTTTATACTGATACAGGCAACAGGTGAAGTCCCGGGAATTACTTTCCAGAAGAGAAGAATGAATAGAATGCGATAAAAAAAAAAACAAATATTAAAACTAGTTTCAGGATTACAATTTGTCTTCCTGGGTTGCGGAGAACATCTGTTGAGTTCAAGAACTCTTTTCGGATGAAGGAACTCGTACGTTTAAGCGAAGAGCTGGCTCCCGACGTGTGTCGTTACGAGAGAAGCTGATTCAGTTGCTTCTAACACGCCATATGAATCTCTGTGAGGATGGTCACGTGATGTCTCGTAAAGTTGCGACACAGAATCTGACACTCTATATCATTTCGTATTTCTAACACCTTAATGTGTAATGCATGAGCAACTGTTGGCCTCCTCGCGATCACCGTTCTGTCTGCAAATGCGTTAAAGCACTGCTACAGACGATCGGTCCCTTGCGTATTCAGTTTATTGTTAGCGGCCCTTAATTCTGTGTATACACCACTACGATTCCTGGTCTTCCTTGAAATTGTTAAAACCAATCAGCTACTATGCAATTTCTCCCCTCTGTATTACAGCGCCCACAAGTCTCAGTGAACCCTATTCTGAACCAGTCCAAATTGCTACTCACAATATGTTTAAGATATATTTTAATATTGTCACGTGATAAGGTGACTATAGACGGGTTTTGGATTTGTGGATTTATCGGTCTTTGATACAGCGCGTGACTACACCTTATAGGTCAATATTACACACACTAAATAAAAGCTAAAGGATCCTGACGATGGAGAATAGATATTAAAACTAAAATTCTGGACTGTATCCANCAACAGCTCACAACAACTGAACCCCATCTGTTCTCTATCTCACTATCTCACCAACTAACTGACTGTCAAAGTCAAAGTCAAAATTACGTTACGACCGACGGCCGTCGGCCAGCCTGTTATAGTGTCAAACACCATTCTGGGGCCCAAGACCAGATTTTTATTTCCGCCAGAAAGTTAGGGTATGTTGATATGGGCCCCTTCTCTGACAAGAGGATGGGTCTGTCGTTTATAAATTCTGCTGGCCCTTGCCAGCCAGTCACTCTCGGGTCCCAGTCCCGCGGGACTCATGACCATATTTTACTGTCTCAGATTCGAGACTCGCCCAAACTGGACGGTCAAGTCTCCTTATTGTTATCCCCCAGGAACAGGGTGGCCCGGTTATACCCTGTGTTAATTTAGACTCTATCGGACAGTCGTTTAGTTAAATTGCTGCTGACCTTCGCCAGCACAGTCACTCCTGGTTTCAGTCTCTTCACTAACTTGTTCTGCATATAACATCACGGCAAGGACCACGTAGAAAACCCCGCTTCGTATCATTGTTCTATCCTCTTGCTGAAATGGAGAATGCTTATTTTCGGAGCCGTTAACCAGCAACGGCTTTTATATAGTTAGTTATTTCGCGGTTGGATCAACATGCCCCAATATTATCCTGTTATCGTCGCCTGTGTATAACAGTTGGTCTCGTCGCTTCAGTTTCTCCAATTAAATAGTTGTATGCCTTTCTTTTGATGCTCGTGTATGCTACATGGTCCGCCCGTCTCATTGTCCCCGAACTTGTCTCCCAAATAATATTTTCTGAAGAGTACAAATTATAAACTCTACTAAGAAATTGTCGTTATTCTTCTGCCCCTTCCCCTCCATCAGCGGCTTGTCTCGGATATATACGAAAGTGGTTTTCTTTTTACTCTTTCTGCTGATAAAATTATGGTCAGTTTATAATGCGCAAGGTTTATCAGAGAGAAAAGCATGTCACACAAAAGCATCACCACATTTTCCAACTTGCTAGCCCGTCCCTTGTTGTCGAAATTTATGCTGTAGCTTCTTCGTGTTTATTTCCACGTCACGAGCGACAGAGCTGTACATCACCTTAGTATTTAATTTAAAGCATAATAAAATTACAGCAAGTTTAAATTACTAAAGTCGTAACATGTTCGAAGCGTCCATGCGTTGACGTAGCAATTCTACCGTAAATCTTTGTGTGAAAATAAATACCTGCAATTCTATCATGTGCAGCATAAAGCTCAATCAGATATCGTCATTCTCATGAAATTAGACAGGAGCAGTTGAACCCGAAGGTTAAACACATTTAGAAATTAACCCCCACCCCTTTTTGCCATTGAACCCCATTCCGAGCAACTTCCATCCACCAACAATTTTCAGAATATTTTTTTAGATAAAGCTTAATACTATACATATTTTCACTTGTATTAGTGACTATAGCCACTGCGAAGACCAAGGTGTAGGTGGGTGGACAACATTAAAATGGATCTTAGAGAGATAGGATGGGATGGTATGGATTGAATTGATCTGGCTCAGGATAGAGGCCAGTGGAGAGCTCTTGTGAACACGGTAATGAACCTTCGGATTCCATAAAATGCTGGGAAATTCTTGAGTGGCTGTACAATTGGCGGCTTCTCAAGAAGGGCTCAGCTCCATAAGTAAGTAAGTATTAGTGACTATAGATGGAGTCTGGATTGGTGAATATGTTTACTGACCACTCACAGGTCTTAACTACAAATAACTGTAATAGTATTGGCGATTTCAACACTACAAATCACTCAAGACTAAGTCCTCTCAGTCTATTTCAAGTAGTCTTTACTTGGTAAGAGCTCTCCACAATGGCTATTCCTCTGCCGTGTCTTCATTGGAGGTTTTCTGGTAAGGGAGATTCTTCAGCTTCCGTTGCTTGCTCCATAACTAAACCCTTACCTCGGCTGAACTGAATTAAACTGTCAGCTTCGGAACTCGACTCTTTTATAACCACTTTGCACGGACCCCACTGCAAACATAGCCTGTATTGTTGACGAAGCCTGCTTACCGCGCATTTGCCTAGCAATAGATGTCCTCTTGTTCCACGTGTTTGCTTCTGTGGAAATGTGTTCAGCGACGTGTTGCCTAGCAGTGAGTATGGTGGTGACCACATAGAAAACATTGCTTGTTATACCTTTTCTATTGTTGCGTGCGCGTATTTCGGACGTACCCTAAAAATGGGTCTACAGGTCATAATATTCTCTTAGATTTTCCAGTACGTTTCACTGTGAGCATTCTGTACGCGTTTCATGCAATCGTCGGTTATTTTTACTGCTCGTCTAGCATTTCTACATTTTTCGAACATGGAAGTTGGATGAGTGATTAGTAGGATGATCGACTCAAGGACGGCATATCACAGTGGCCACGCGGTCTAATGCATGAAATTTTCTCTCCCTCTCGAACGCTGGAAATCCCACTCGACGCATGGATGTCTGTCCGTGTTTCTTCTGTATTTGTGTTGTCCCGCGTAGGTAGCGGCCTTGCATCAGGGGTCATCACCCTCCGGAGTCCTACCGACACTCTGTAAGATCCATAATTCCATAATAACTGACTGCAACAGGCCAGAGGGCTTAATAAGTCAAGGTAAAAGAAGAAGAAACAATTAAGGACCATGAGATGAGCGGAAAATATAACACTCACTAGGAAGAACGGAAGGTACCAGTTGGGATATATAGTGGATAAAAAGCACTCCGTGTCCTACAGTCCACAATCGAACTATGCCGACCGAGCGACCGCCGCTTATCGGCGAAGTTAGTGTGAACTTTTGCGGATAGAGAGTATCGCGTGGTCAGTTCAACGGATCCCCACGGCCGTTAATTTCGGTTTTATAGACCAGAGCCACTACTTTTCCATTCAAGTAGCTCCTCAATTATCTCCTCGAGGTGAGTGGACCACGTTCCAGACCAACTACTTCTCAGAAAATCAGGTAGTGCCAGGAATGGAACCCGGATTTGGATTGGTAATTGGACTTATCAATAACCTACAGATCGTAACTACAATTAACTGTTACACTACTGCTGCTTTACACAGTGTAACATCACTCCACACTTCACTCTTCAGTCTGTCTGCGCTAGTTTTCACAGGTTTATTACATGGGAACTTTAACAGTCCCACTGAATCACACACTCCAAATATTATTCATGTATGGTAAACATATATCACGTGATCGCTATCCAGCCAGCCTATTGGGGTGACTGCCGGATCTCCAGACAATGTATATCACGTGTTCACTATCCACTGTTGTAATGTCACCGCGGATACGGAAAACACAGCTTCCCCTATTGTTGCGTGACCTAGCAACGGACTGTTTACCAAGAATCTGTCTTCGCCTGAATTTGTTTACCAACACGTTGCGTAGCAACGGATGTACATGTAACAATATACTCGTATAATGTCTATACTAAGAGTTACAGTTCAAAGGAAAATGTAACACATTAGGTATAACTACTGAGAATTAGATACAATTAAGAATAATAAATAAATAGTTCCTGTGCTCAATTAATTAAGCACTACACCATGAAGGCGTATGGGGGACTGGATGTATAAATCCATGTTTTCTTAACCTCGGTACTAGGCGGAGGTAAGTGGTCAGCTCCACGGCCCGGGAGCTTTACCTCTAGGGAAAGAATTAGATTTTAAAATTTAATGTGGTTATTGTTAAAGTGTACGCTGTGTAAAATATATGATGAACGTGAAATATATCGTGTTAACAACACAAGACCAAACAGGACTGAACAAGATTTCACTGCTATTATGACACTTTCTGAACCACTCGTAAGCCTATGGCCCGCATTTTAATTCACTTCTACCTCAAACACAGGTTTATTTTGGCCAGTAGTGTAAGGATGTTACTCCGTCACATTATTAAAGGTTTAATTGTGGCTTGTCGTAAAGGCTGAACAGAAGTGGCAGAAAACATTTCCCCTCCCATATCTTGCGTGTTTCGCGCACGCTGCTGTCCGCTGGGGGCATTATGTTTATGTTCAGCACACGCACGACCACTCGTCTTTATATGTCTCCAGTTTCCACAGGGCAACCGTGTAATGTCTCATATAATTACAAAGCCGTTCCTAGTTAACAGTCGACATGCAAAAGCTAGCCAATTAGCAGTCTTAGTCTGCACAGCTGGAATCTTCAACATGATCTGCCAACTAGTAGATCCTGGTTCAAGACCCGAACAGAGATCCTCAGCTCCTACGCTTCAGAAAGCAACCGGTTCAAGACACGACAACTGGTTGTGTGTCATTTGCATTCTCACGGCGTGAAGAGTGGAAATAAGTGTCGTATGAGATGTGACGCGGTGTAGTTTGGTAGATATGGGCTAACGCTTAGGAGAAAACCGTTGCCTCAATCTTAATGGTATAAGGATAAGCGGGCGGTCCTTATCTTGCATTGCATATATCACTGGCCTATAATCTTGTCTGGCTTACTCTTCTATTCTCTAGAAGGAGGCAGCTGCTTCCTCTGAAAGTTTTCTCCCTCTTTACCCATCTGCAGTGCACTATATTCCAGAAGACAGAATTCTCCACGATTTCCCGTCGTATCTCTCAGTCTATTCAGTACTGCTGCCTCCACAGTCTTTCCTGTGTTTCCTGCTGCTTCATAGTCTTACGGAGTGGCCACGCATTCAAAGCGTTCTACGGGTTTCGGTTACATGTGACTCTGTTGAGCACTTCTGGACCTCTTCACTTCTTACTTTCCTACTACCAATAAGAACATCTAGGCCTTTCAGACTTTTGAGGTGAGAACGTCACTATATGTAAAGAAAAAGAAAAAATGTCCCTGTGCTTAATTAAGCACTGCTTCCTGAAGCAGTACGAGGGAGTGGATGTATAGATACACATTTTTAGACCTTGGCACTAGCTGGAGGTAAGTAGCCAGCTTCAAGCCCTTGCCGCTTTAATCCCGGGGAAAGAACCCCCAGTACATATTGGGTACGAGGTTGGGTGTACCCCAGGGGCGGTCTGGACGACGTGGAGAAGTGAAAATTCTTGCCCCCACCGGGACTCTAATTCCGACCCTTTGGTCGTCCAGCCCGTAGCCAGTCGCTATCCCTACTACGCTATCCCACCTCTTGTCACTAAATATAATTTGTTTAAATACTTCGCTGTGATGGATCTTCGAGAAATACACAATACTTCTTAAATTTCCTTTTGTCTTAATTAGAAATGAACAGATATCGCATAAAACCTTTCTGTGGCGCTTGATATCTGAGGGAGATAACTGGTGTATATTTGGAACGAGGCAGGTAAAACTTAACGGCAGTATGTCATAAACACTCTTATATACAAATCATTTACGAAATACTTTTTGCTTACATGATAGTAATTATAAACATGGAGATGATGCGAATATCTGAATTTGTGTATGAAAAGTTCATCGTGCGGAAAATCTATACCAGTGATACTTGTGCAATAAATTTTCCGTAAATTGTGTAATTACTGCCGTGTTCAGTATAAATACAATACCCAAAAAAACAATTGAATTTCTAATTTATTAATTAATTATTAGAAGTTTTTACGGCGCTGAGTATGAATATTACTGCAATCTGGGACGCGACGCGGTTTAGTCTTTTGGGAAGATACCGCGCTTTTGGAAGGCTACCTTACCTCCATCTTCAGGAAAGAGTGTAAGCAGCTGGGAAATCAAGGATACAGAAACTGGAAAGGAAAGTGGCAGCCAACGGGACAACGGGAGACGATAGTTCCTGAAAAGAAATCAGTTCCTAGACGAGAGTAATCTTCATTAAACTTTGATTCAGTACAATAAAGTTTTAAAATTAAACAAAATATGACACACATTACAGTTTCTTTGTTTATTTAGGATGAATTATTTCGATATCAGATCAGTATTTGGTTAAGCATTTAAGCACATCCAACCTGTAATTAAGCTGCTGTAATGTCGTTCCAACTGCAGCTGTATTTTCCGATAGATTTGCTTCACTTTCTACAGCGACATCACTCTTGGTGACTGGTCTTTGTCCTTTACATAGTTCCAGAAATTAAAAACTGATGGACTTCGATCGGGTGAACAGGGAGGCCAGGAAGTTGGTAACCTCTGTGTATACTTATTTGGAAACAGGGCATTCATTGGTTGCCTGACAACTTTACGAAAATTGGAGATGCGCCATATTGATGAACTGTGTCCTGAATAACCTTGGGAAAAAATTAATGACAAAGTAACAAATTATAATATCAGAATTTTAATTAAAATTAAAGTATAAATATAAAGTTTGTTTCAAAGCAGACTCTTCACAATTTCCTAATGTTCCCCTAAATAATTTATTAATCGCTCAGCAAAGGATTGAAAGCCAGATCAGGCACGGTTTGCCGACTAATTTATATGTGAATATTTTTTAGTATTCTATTAATTAAACCTATGATAAATTCATTACCTGTCCAGACTATTCCCATGTTAATTAATTACCACAAGGAACACATCAGGAGTGACCCTAAGACCTTATGTGCTTCTGTGAAGCAACTGACTGTCTCATCTTAAAGAGTAATACGTCACGAAGCCTTCTGCAAACATTCCTCTTCAGACGAGATTAATAATTAATTTAGCAACTAGTGTTCGTATGAAAATTATCGTATAAACGGAAGCGGAAAGTGAAATTTTGAGTAAGATTTTAGGATTTCACGGCGGTGACTGTGAAGAAAATCGTCTTCTGGGATGTGGCACCGTGTAGAAATTGTGTTAACCGACGTTTCGGAGGAACGTATCGCCTCCGTCTTCTTGTCTTCTACCCCTAAGATGGAGGCCATACGTTCCTCCGAAAGGTTGGTTAACACAATTTCTATACGGCGCCACATCCCAGAAGACGGCTTTTTTCATGAAATTTTGAGGTTCACTTCTTCATGGTGTTGACGAAGTTTGAATTTTAATGAGTTTCTGAATAGCTGACCGTGCACTCATGTACCTCTAAGGAAGACATGACGATGGGGTTCTTTCACTTTTATTCCTCGCAGTTTAGGTCAGGTCAGTTCTTTGCGGATCCGCAGCCGGTCCACAGGTTGTCCCTAACTTGGGGCGACAGATTTCGAATGGAACGCCAGGCCTGACCCAATTGTCACATGCAATAATTTTTCAGCTTTTGCGTGAAGCAACCACTCTGAAGACCAAAGCGAAAATGAAAGGAATATTAAAAGAAATGCTTGAGATATTGGGCTTTAAGACATACAATGTAGTGAACCAGTTCAGGACTGCAGGGAGTGACATTTTTTGACACTGTGCTCAACCTTTAGGTTCCATAAATTCAAGATTCGTTTGAGCAGCCAAAATAACTGTAAATTTCAGGAGGAAGACACAGTACCATAGGCTTCTTTAGTATTTGGCTGAACGGTTATATGATAGATTCTATAAACAAAGATATTTCGTCTCTTTTTCACAGGCTAATGCGGTCAAAGGCCTTCAATTTCCCTGATTTCAGAGTATTTGGCATGGTTCTTTGGATGATATTAAAATTAATCTTAGAGATGTAAGTTGGGATGATATGGACTGCATTATCTGACACAGGAACGAGGCCGGTGGAGTTCTTATGAACACGGTAATGAAACTTCGCGTTTCGTAAAATATTGGGAAATTCTTGAGTAATTGAGCTACTGTTGGCTTATGAAGGAAGATTGGGTTCCATTCAGTTGGTTATGTAGGGCTCGTTGGACAGGGTATAGTGCAGTTGTAAGACGTCTGTGTGCACAGCACAACACAAACTCATTGTGAATGCAGAAAGCAGCCCCATGACCAAGAGCACTAGAAAACAGTCCACACCTCAGACGGCGCTGCGACTGGTATCGACATCAACAGTAAAACAGACAACTCAATCAGCAAAAAGTACATACAGAAGTTTAGTAACGAAAACCCGCAGACAGCGACACGTTGGATGCTCAGTAGTAGATGCAGGTACGTTCACCTAACCTCGACATGTAAGACAAGGACGCCACATGCAGCCGTGACATGCAGTCGGACAGATGCAAGCGGTAAGCTATGTCAAGCGCGACGGGTCATCTGTATGCAGTGGGACTGTCGCTGTGAGAGACATACGTTGGCAGAACCGACGTTTCTTTAAATATCACCACTTGGATCCAATTTTCATACCGCAAACATGATTACCTAAGTCATTAAGTATAGTGTAGTCGGGATAGTGACTGGCTACTGGCTGGACGACCGAGGGGTCGGAGTTCGAGTCCCGGTGGGGTCAAGAATTTTCTCTTCTCCACGTCATCCAGACCGGCTGTGACGTCCAGCCAACCGGGGCTCTTTCACAGAAGGTAAAGTGGCCGGGGCGTGAAGCTAACACCTCCAACTAGTGCCGAGGTCAAGAAAATGTGAATCTACACATCCACTCCCCCATACGCCTTCATGGCGTAGTGCTTAATTTGTTAAGCACAGGGACAATTTTACCTTTTACTAAGTATTGAATCTGTAAAGCAGAACCCTCCTCAGTACGCTAATAGCGGCTCAGTCACTCAAGAAATTCCCATCACTTTAGGAAACGCGAACGTTCATTGGTGTGTTTAGAAGAATCAGCCACTGGACCCTGCACTGAGTGGAATGAATCCAGGTTTCACCTTTCCACCTTAATTCTTTAAGACCAATTTTATATTATCCTGCCATCTACTCCTAGATTTCCAAGTGATGTCTTTCCTTCTGGTTATCCGATGAAAATTGTGTATGTGTTTATCATATCTCCTGGGTGTGCTACATACATGCCTATCTCATTCTCTTCGATATAATTATCCTAAGAATAACAGGCGCCTTTGTCGCTTTTTGCTTGGTTTATCCTTGAGCCCTGAAGATGGACTGTATGTTCCTCTGATATGTCTTTGAATTTCTATAGGAGTTCACTGCGTTGCATTTCAGAACAGAGTATTTTTCTATTGCTAGTGGGGTGGGACTAAGTCCCTTGTACTGCGGCCACTTCTGGCCTATTATACCAGCCCCAGATGATAGGTGAGGGTGATTGTGGAACAATTGGTGGAATGAAGATTGGCAGGGGAAACCGAAGTACTCGGAGAAAACCTGCCCCATTGCCACTTTGTCCACCACAAATCCCACTTGACGAGACCCAGGATCGAACCCGGGCCTCCGCGGTGGAAAGCTAGCGACTAACAGCTTGAGCTATGGCGCGGCCTATCAGAACTAAGTAAATATTTGTAGTCACGGCTGTGAGAACCTCAAATCCACTTTCTTAACTGATGATATAATTCGCTTATTTATGATGTATCCAGTCCGTTTTAATGACTCTCATGAAGGTCACAGCGTCACAGCCGCCTTCTTCAAAGCACGTATCTTTCTACTCTTCTGTTTTTGGAACATTGTCGTTAATTAAATTTAGTCAGTCATTTGATGTTACAGTCAGAGATATGTAAATTTGACTTCACTCATTCTGTGTAGAATTCATTAGAAGGTTTATCAGGGCCAATGGACTTTTTGATGATCTTTTGAGTGCCAACAAAGCAGAAATTTTGTTATCAGTAGAATGTCTCTTAATTTCCTTTTTAAGTACCACGCAGTCACACAGTGAATTAGTCAGCCAACTAGTCAATCTGTTAATCAGCCAGCCACCCATCCATTGAGCTACCTAGTTAGGAAGTCAGTTGGCCCGTTAATCTAGCCAGTTAGTCAAGTAATAAGTCATTCTGACATTCAGACGGATAGCCAACTTAACAGACAATTGTTTATTCATTCCACCAGCCTGCAATTCAGTGAGCTGCCTAACAGGTAAGCCTGCAAGCTATCCAGCTTATAAGCCGCCTAGTCATTCAGTTAGTCACGAGCAAGTCAATAGACCGAATACTAACCAACCAGTCAGTCGACAAGTTAGCAAACCAGGCGTTCACTCAAGCAGCAAAGCAGTCAACCAACCATCTATCAGAAAAAAATATTAATCCTGTCATTCGGCAAGTTAGTCAGGCAGTTAGCAAGCTGCTTCGGAAAATGTCTATAAACTGTTCATTTGGTTAGCCATATAGTCATTCAGACAGCCACCAGCAGATCTATAGGTCCATTAGTCAACCACCCAGAAAGCCAAAAACTAGCCAGCCAGGCATTCAGGCAAGCAGTCAGACCTTCTGCTACCCACTGAATCAGTAAAGTTACTTATCCAGCTATTCAGCAACTTAGTCATCCAGTTTACCATTCAGTCATTCAGTGAGTGAGACAGAAATTTTCAATCAGCAGGGTAATTATCCAGTTTGTCAGTAATTGATATGAACTGCTTTCCGCTTTTCGCTGTTCCTTTCCTTAAATGTCCAGATCTGTGTAACAGAGTTCAGAGTCGGTCTTGTAATGTTATGTATCCTTATACTTGTGCTTGTTAAAATTTATTTTTATTCCTATCAAAATTTCAGTTATTTTATTTCCATATACATTCCTCGGTCTGAGATGAGGTATCTCAATACTTAAATTCTGATAATAATTTTGTAAGTTTTATATAACTTATTTTTTCCATTTGAAATTTACTTGCTGAATATTCTTATAGACTTAATTATATTACAGATTTTCATGTTATAGTTGTTTCCATTGATGTTTAATTGATATGCCCTAACTTGTAACTCCTCTCCCGATACAAATAGTACGATCTGACATCCTGAACATAAGTTGTCATTAAGTTCGTTCATAACTCTTAATCTTCCTTCTTTTCTAAGTACTGTACAATGAGCGATGTAAATTTGAGAGCCCTCAAGTAGGGATTACGAATGTCATCACCTTTAACTAATTCAGCGCATATTCCAGAACCTGTGTGGCAGATAAGAGTATCAAAAAGTTAGATCCATTACAACAAATAATTTTGAGCCCTCCTGTAGCTATAAGATGGCCATCATCTCTACTGATACCGCAGGAAGTCTAGAAATTTGTTTAGAGGCGGAGGTGTGTTAGCTGGCAGCCTGCCATAGTTACAGCATATTTAATTGTGTGGAAACCGTTCGACGAGAAGGCGGTGTTAATGACTGAACAGTACAGAAAAACTGTGTTATAGAAATTCATTTATCGATAACACGAACAGCAAAGATGACTGTTTCTCTAAGTAACTGCGGTCGGTGATGCAAGTAAATTTTATTGAGTAGTTTGCATATTATGTTATTCTTCCTCCCGCGGGATCCCCTGGTTTCTTTTTGGGGAAAATCTCATTAAATTAAGCATTTCTTACACTTCAAATTTATAGTCTGGTTCTTGGTTCTGATGCATTCTGCTAGTACATGTTTCTGGCCTTCCACCTACCCACTTTGTCCCTTCCAGACATTTTCTATGTGACCTCTTAACTTAATATACCTAACTTCTACCACATATCTCTTCTTCCATCACTCTGGTATTTAATATGTTCCCCTCTTCCTCAGACTCGTTTTATCAGCATATTCAGTTACGGAAAATTTGTCTGATCTTTAGTCGGTATAGCGACAGTCTACATGCTGGGCGACCGGGGTTCGATTCCAGACAGGGTCTAGGAATTTCTCCTTTCCATAGCTTCTACACCGGCTCTGAGGTTCACACAAGGGTGCTGGGAGTTCTTTCCTCGGGGTAAAGCGGCCGGGACGTGAATGTGACCACTCATCTCCATATATTGTCGAGAATAAGAGTTGTGGAGCTACACCTCCATTCCCCCTACCTCTTCATGGCGTGGTACCTAATTATTTATGCTAATGAAAAATTTTAACTTATATTTCCAACCTTATTCTGTCTTTCAGTACACAATAATTAATTGTTTTTCTCTCCTACTCTCCAAGTTCCCAAGATCTTCCCACATAGCATTACGTTCCACACCTGTCTTCTTCAGTTCCTCGTTAATCCCATCTGTACAGTTATCCTCTATGGAATTATAAACAGGTTTTAACTCCCGTAAGAAAAGCGTGTTCTTCGCTCGCGATATGATTGTTTCCCTACCACTAAACCTTTAACGAAGGAGTTAAAATCAAATTAAGAAATTACGTACACCTTAAAACAATCAAACTCCGTGGTTTTAATCCGCAAGCAAACTATACCGACCGAGCGCCTACCGCTTGTCGGCAAAGTTTAGCGCAAACTTTTGTGGATAGAGGGTGTCGCGTGGTCAGCGCAACGAATCCCCACGGCCGTTAATTTCGGTTATCTAGACTGGAGCTGCTATTTCTTTGACATAGCTCCTCAATTATCATCACGAGGCTGAGTGGACCCCGTTCCAGACCCACTACTTCTCCGAAAAAATCTGGTAGCGCCGGGAATCAAACCTGGACCTGTAGCCAGGAACGCTGACCACTAGATCACAGAGGCGGTAAATTACGTATACCCTGCTTACATAAAATAAGGGTTGGAATTATGGTTCCAGTACTTATAATTTGGTTTAACAGCCTTGGCTACCTTACATAACGGCATGACTGAGGAGTAAATGTCATAGTCGAGTAGTGTTGCCCGTTGTGTCAGAGGTAGGATACGGGAAACAGTGACGTAGAAACAAAGAAAGATCACGTCTGCCTGTCCGTTTTTGACCTATCTCAGCGCAAGACCACGTCTGCCTGTCCGTCTGTGACCTGTCTCAGCGCAAGATCACGTCTCTGTCCGTCTGTGACCTATCTCAGCGCAACGTCATGTCTGTCTGTCCGCCCGTCTATCACCTATCCCAGTGCAAGGTCACGTCTGTCTGTCCGTCTGTGACCTATCTCAGTGCAAGGCCAAGTCTGCTGTCCGTCTTTGATCTTTCTCAGCGCCTACATCGCTGGAGATATCGCTTTTAAATTCCATATCGAAGACTTTCAATAAAATCTCTATGATATTCCAGTTTTGGTTAAAATAGAAGCAAAAGTAACGGGCACTTTATATTTTGGTGTAATTCTGGACGCATCTCGAATGCAACTTTCTAAATGTTTAATAGATTTGAAAGGAAAGTGAATCCCACATTTTATGCCCAACATGCTTTTCATGTGTTTTGGATTTCGAGAGAATTAAAAATAAACTCTTGCTGTGTTATTATATCTCGTAACTCGAGAATCGCTTCAGTGATTTTAGTAAAATTTTTGTCATGTGCAGATTTGTAGACGCTCTCGGTCACTCCGTCTGTCTCATCATTCCTAACCTGAATTCCTAAAACGTAGAACTAATTCTTTACATGCTAGCATACCTAGTATCTGTGAGAGAGCAGTGAAGGTGGAGAGGAATGGATGTAGGGACTTCGGCAGATTTGCACGTTTCTAGAACTCCTGAATAAGGAAAAGTGGTTTTTGGAATGACGTCTGTCTGTGTTTGCATGCGTTTATGTATGGATGGATGTGCCACGCGAAATCAACTGAATAATTTCACGTGTTTTATTCAGTATTCAAGAGTAAATATATCATAAGTGATGATGTATATGAATGTTATACTTCCAGAAATGTAAAAAGTTCAAAATGTCCTCCAATAAAAAAAAAGTGTGAGTTTTTCTTGAAAACGGCCCAAATAATTTGACTATATTTCAGTATTTTACGGACAAAACTTCTTTAAAGAAAACTGTGTAGGCGGTGTTTCCAACAGAATAACGGTACACGTACTAGGCTCCCTAAAGCGAGGTGTTGATTTTGTCGAAACCGGCTTCACTGGTAGGACTGGTTTCATTATTTGTGTTATTCAGTGAACAAAAACATTATTATCAAGTAACGACCGATTTTGCTTCCAAGGTAACTTCGTCAAGGTCGATCGTATATTAGATGATACGCGCAACGACTCTGCGCCAAAATTTTTAAATCAGTCTGAGGTTTTTTTCACTAAATGCTGTCGGGCAGTCCAGATTTTTCGTGACACACAATTAATCCCCTTTAACCAGGGCCATAAATGGATTTATTTATCTAAATAATAATTCGTTATTCATATTTTATAAACAGGTCACAGTTAATCTTAATGAACAGCCAAGAACGCCATTGGGAATCCCCGGATTTACTCGTTTCGAAAATACCATCGATTGTTAAGACAGCTTAGATTTCTAAGACACAGCAATGAGCGCAGGAATAATAATGAAAGCTGTCCGATTTCTATTCATCGCAGAGCATCAGTAAATATTAGAACTGCTTGGTATTTTCATCCTCCGTGTTCCTATCAGGTCCTTTACACATTGTCACAAGTGACAACAAGAGCCCTGATAGCGCAGTCTGTACAGCGGCTGGCTACGGAGTGGACGACCAAGAGGTCGGGGTTCGAGTCCCGATGGGGCAAGACTTTTCAATTCGTAACTTCGTCCAGACCGACTCTTGGGCTCACCTAGCCTCCTATCTAATTGGTACTGGTGCTCTTTCCCGGGGGTAAAGCGACCGAGGCGTGAAGCTGACCACTCATCTCCAGCTAAAGCCGAGGTCAAGAGAATTAGGATCTATACATCCACGCCTTCGTACGTCTTCATGTCTTAGTGTTTAATTAGTTAAGCACAGGGACAACTTTACGACTCACGACATTTTTAATAACGGATATAATCCGGAATCTCCCTTGTTATTTTCTTTGCGTTCACTGCCCCAGGACTAGCGTTAAGGATATGAAGATTCCTTCCGCTTTAGTAGTACAATATAATTTGTCGACATAGAACTTAGACGCCATTAAATATAAGACGCGCCATGATTTAAAAAAGAAAAAACAAACTCCGTGGTTTTAGTCCGCAAGTGAACCGAGCGACCGCCGCTTGTCGGCGAAGTTAGTGCCAAATTTAGTGAATAGAGGGTGTCGCGTGGTCAGCACAACGAATCCCCACGGACGTTGATTTCGGTTTTCTAGACAGGCGCCATGATTTCAGAAATGTTAAAATGTGAAATACTGCGCCTTAAAATGGAAACAAGAGGTCCTGAGTTTACAGCCAGTTACACCAGCTTTGCAGTAATGTTGGTCAGTGCGTATACCGCATCTCGTCTCTCTGGCTGACGTGTAAGAATTTTGCTAATACTTCTTAGAATACCTGTTTGTTGCACTTTGTTGCAATGTTCATAAACACAGGAGAATGCGGCTATGTCTTCATTTTTATCGGACGATGATCTGGCTTATTTCTGTTGCGTAGCATTATACTCGTATATTCTCGTATTATATATAGAAGATCCGGAAATATTCCTAGCTCTCAGCCAATATGCTTCTGACAGACATATTTCGGAAACCACTTAAGAGGAGACATGTAGGAGGTCGAGAATGAAACATATTCTTCCTTTCTGCCTTTATTTCTGTCTTCTTGCCTTGCCTTTCTTTTTATACTTGCGGACGTGAAATTATTTCCCAGAACTGTCCTATTCTTGATTTCGGTATGGATCTTACATCTATTTACCTTCGTGACATTGGCCAAGTTTCGGACTTACATCGCCCTTCTCACGGGATAATGCATCAGTAAGTGGCAGTTCATCATATTTGAAAGAGCAGGACACTCTCGATGCTATTTGACCGGAACCGTAATGGCTTATTATTATTCTTGCTTTCAAGTAGCCCTTCGCCCCCATTCATCTTTCTAGTTTGTTTTCCTTAACGTTCAGCACTTTGTTAGCAATGAGACTACGCGAATGTTTGGACTCAGATGGAGGTCAAGTGTCATACAACGAGGGGAGTGCCCTTACATTACAAAACAATGCCTTTCTAAGGGTCTCAGCTCTCCGAAGAGGCAAATGAACAGTCCCCTTGTTGCTCTTCACAGCCACGGTGCATTGATTCTAACATTCTGCTTATTTTTAAATTATACCTGTAATTAGAGGACACTTGCAATTTTGTATTCCTCGTTACCCAACTGATGTATATGAAATTGTTTTTCTTTCTGACAGACTTCAGCAATCACTAAATTGTATTATTCCCTTCACGAGAAGATAAAATTTTTCCATTGGCTTTTACTTATTTGCTAATCTACATTTTATGATTGGCCTACAAGTTTCCTTCGTAAAACAAATCTTATATTAAATAAGAAAATAAAAACATAATAGGCAAGCGTATATCCGTCCGTCTGCCTGTCAGTCCTCAAGTTTCGTCTTCGACCAATTGTTTGATTGGTTAGAACTCTTGTCTGCTATTCTGAAGGTACAGAGTTTGAAACCAAACCCGAAGGCCGGCCACATTGACTGAGATATTTCACTGACATACTTCGTCGCTTCAAATAGATGGCACCTTAAAATAATGTAACACGTAGACCCGTTGCTCGGAAACGACAGCGAGTGTCGAGGTTATAAAGCAAGGATGAATGAGACAAGTTAGTATCAGCCAGTGGGCAACGACGTGAGCACAGAAGCTGAAGAATTTTCATTGTTGAGAGTTTTTACCAAGCAACGACAATGGAAGACTCTAAAAGACTAAGGCTGAAATGTGCTGTAGTTATTTTTAAAGTGTGTAGATCAGCGGTAACATTATAATTACTTGTTGTCACGTCTTGTGTTCAAGTGTTCAGTAAATCCGGTCACCAATCAAAACCCCGTCTACAGTGACACTCCATCACTTGACAATATCTACGGTTGATTTCGTACTTACAGATTTATTCTTCTAACTAAGTCTTTCAAAATTTAAAAATAATTGTATTCCATCCAGAATGCCTCGCTGATAATAAGGAGTAGTTCCGATCCATAAACCTCTACCCTAAATGTGGTTCTGTGTTCAGAATCAGCCCCAACCTTCGATTAGAATCGTTACACAGTAATTATGAGGGATTCACGATAAATTACATACAAATTTAGATCTCATCTAAGCGAATCTAATACCAGAAATCATGTGAAAAGCAATTAGTCGCCCAGCTAGAGAAGAAATTCATATCATTCAATGGGAACTGAATATTCATTGGTGTTTTTACACGTGCCGTCTCTGTTTTGTATCATCAGCCCGAAGAATTCAGGTTACACTTGGTACTTTTCGCACTTCATATATTATTTATCTTTGGTGTTATTTACCAAAGTGCCCAGTAGCTCAGACTGCGTTCAATTGAATGGTAGGGTGATTGCCAATAGAGAATTCGGAAAGGCCATGGAATAAAGTACTTTTATTCGTAATTTTAAGTACTGTCCCTGAATGTTCCTAGATGTAGCCTGCTGAGAAATAGAACAGAACACATTAGTCAGGATATGCGGCCTTCGGGTGGAGAGTTAAACCCGGGATCTCAAGAATATAGTGTAGAATAATTTTTAATGGATACATCTTGTTGTGTTAACTATATAAATTTCTTTATTAGAGTTCTTCAAAACACCACACCAAAACAGTTGACTTTTAACAGTATTTTCTACATGTTTCGGCTCTTTATAAAGCCATCATCAGGTAAATACACAATTAACGTGTTCTTAAGCTATTGAATTTCACACTATATAATTCAGTGCAGTGTTGGATTTTCGACAATATACATAAGATAATAATATAAAATATAAAATACAATAAAAGATAAAAATTTTAAAAGAGATAAGTTACATAATTAAAATATAATTAAGAACTATACATATAATATGTCCTATTGAGGTACGTTGTTGCAATCGTAATGGTGTCATAGCGTTTTTGAAGATATATGGCGACAATTTTCTTACTTGTATACACGTATGAAGTGGTTAAAATGCTTGGAGGCCCGTTGTTATGACTGCAGTATTATATATATATATATTTTTGTATTGCTAGTGGGGTGGGACTAAGTCCCCTGTACTGCGGCCATTTCTGGCCTATTATACCAGCCCCAGATGATAGGTGAGGGTGATTGTGGAGCAATTGGTGGAATGAAGATTGGCAGGGGAAACCGAAGTACTCGGAGAAAACCTGCCCCAGCGCCACTTTGTCCACCACAAATCCCACTTGACCAGACCCCGGATCGAACCCGGGCCGCCGCGGTGGGAAACCAACGACTAACCGCTTGAGCTATGGCGCGACCATGCATTATTATATAGTTTTGATATTATTTAACGGGTACCTCTATTTACGTGTATTATGTCCGGTTTGGTAGGAAGGCGGATTGCTGCCAACTTGACTGAGATGCATGGTCGAAAGTTGGAAATATTTCTGCATATTAGACTTGCGCAAAAGTGAAGCTCTCTTCCTCTTTCCCCCCGTTTTGTACCAACTCAGACTATTTACACAAAATTCAAAGGAGTTGTTTATTGGCTCTCGAACCAAGAACATTTGGTTTACCACTTCAGAACCTTTCCGTATTGACACAATTCGTTTCTTTCCCACCGATGAAGTAGGTCTTCACTTCCAGTTCACTAAAAGCTGCTCTCAGCGTCACGAAGTTCTTTTAGCAATTTATATTTTTATAACTTCCTTGTATCGAAAAAGGCCACTACAGAAAGCATTTGTAAATGGGCTGTAATGGGCTGCGGTCGGTTGTTACAACATGGCGTACATCCTTGGTTTTCTGACTAGCTGAACGCAGATCAGAGTGGCCCTTCATAAGAGAACAATGTCTGGACTAATTGCTATCCTATAAATATAGGCATTTCTTAGTCACTAAAGTTACTGGCTCTGTACTGGATGATCGAGTTTAGGTTTCCGGAAGAAGCGGAAATTTACCCCCACCCCCGCCGACTGAAAATGTTGTGATCAGGATATTTCTTCAGAATTATTTTGATACGGTCGTAGAGTGAAGCTATCACTTAATCTAACTAAGGCATTAAATACGAGTAATCGAGTAATCGAGTAATCGTACGTGTAGTGTTACCTCTGCTCTCCTTCACGTGTTCATGGCGTGGTGCATAAGAACAGGAGCAACTTTGCCTACTTATCACTTATCTTGCTGTGTGAAACTTGGTATGTTACCCTGAAAGATGAGCATGCGTTCAGAACAGAAGTCGGTTCGTTTGATATAACACAAGAACTGGGTAAATTGCATAACGGGGATTAGTCTGGCATAGGTCTTCAGTGGTTTCCCTTAATTTTAGGCGAATATTTGCATAATGCCGATCGCAGTGGCCGCACGGTCTGAGACATGAACAGTCTTTGCCCCCTTGAACACTGGGATCGTGGGTTCGAATCCCACTCAAGGTATTGATGTCTATATGCGTTTATTCTGTGGGCAGGTAGCGCCCTAGCAAACTGGCTGACCCACTGTCCAAGGAGTCCTACCGACTGTGTAGAAGATCAAGAAACAGAAAGCACGACCAAGGCCAAACAAAGGGCCGCAGAACCATAAATAGGCAGATTTGTATAATACCTCGAAATATATCAGTAGCTAGGAGTTTAGTAAGTTAACGTGTTATTCCTCATTCCCTCACTTATTGAGTTATTCAGAAAATTATTAAATGATTCATTCAGTTATTTTATTTGTTCTTTAGATAATCAGATAATTTACTGGTCACTCAGCTAGATAGTGAGTTTGTTTATTTGTTTGTTTGTGTAAAGTTGCCGATAGTGGTATTTCGGAGCCCAAATCTATCGAGACACTATTTAATAATCCCACGACAGTTATTTAAAGGGAAAAATTAAACAAATAGAGCGTTATAACATAGAAATATTACAGGAGTATGGGCACGACGTCGGCCGATGTTTTTGTCTCACAATAGATAATTTTTTGTGGTAGGTAAGATTAGTCAGGACGGAGATGGTTACGTGATAAGGCCTATGCAAATCTGAGGACTTTCAAACTATTATCTTCTCTTCAGGCAACTGGAGCGTAAAAAGTTTCTGGAATCGAAGAATATGTAAATATATTTATATTCAGGGATACAAAGTCTGTTCAAGTCCAAACACCGCAGAGAATCTGATGAGAAATTCACTCGCACATAAATCAGATCTCCAAATAAGCAGCTCCAAGCCTCCCAATAATTATAGGCTCGTAAGACAATTTTCAGTAACCCGAATTTCAATGCAAAGATTAAAAATATTTTTACTAATTGGAATATGTCAGTCATAAAATGGACTGGGTGACCGGAGTTCAATTCCCTTCAAGGATATAAATATTTTTCTACGCCATAGGTCCAGGCTGGCCCTAGAAACACCCAAGCCCATAGCCGTCTTTGTCTTAGTCATCGGAGAGAAAATGGCTGGAACGTGAAAATTACAACTCACCTCTGACAAATTCTGTTCTTAAGAATTTGCCGAAATATAAAACTTCATGTCGTGCCACTTCGACAAAGGGATGAAAGTATTGTTTCTGAATCTTCAAACCACTTTCCCAAATTTCTGTTTGCTATAAATAACTGATTGATTGAGCGATTCTTTTCAGGGTTATAAACAGCACATTCTCAGCTGCATACTTTACTGATCACCGAATGGAACGACAAGTGTAAATTATGAATCCTGGAGGCTGTAGAGTGAAGCTTTAATAATAAGTTTTCAGGCCTTATCACAGTCATTGCCTCGAAGTTCCGAGGAATACTACGATAAACCTTAATCAAGTAGCTGTTGCCTGTGAAGTTGATGCAATGGTGTGATGATTTATAACTGTGAGACTTGTATCAAGACTGACAATCTTGGCCAGATTGAACCAAGTCTATTGAAACAGTGGAGCTGGACCGGTTTTCATTATGCTTGCAACTTTACCAAATAAGTTTAGCTTGCCTGTTGTCCAAGACTCTGCACGTTAGGCGAGCACCTGACGTTGTTTCTGTAATATTATAATCATAGCACTTCAGTCAGTGTGATGACCCCTCCTGGGAACCCACACCGGTCATGACTACAAACGTCACAGCTTGTCTTTCATTTCGGAGGCCTTTCTTCATACTTGCACAGAGAGAGGAACGGAAATGAGTGGGATGACGTGTTTTTCAGCCAGGTGGGCAATATTTAGATGAACTTCATGTATTTGCATCAGAATGTAAAGAAAACTCAAAATGTTAAAGTAACTAAGAAATCCTTTAATTGTATAGCAAAATTTTAATATATGTGAACGACAGTAAAGGCATAGTTGAAGAAAGGCGTCTTCTGGATTGTGGCACCGTGTAGATGTGGTGTTAACCGACGTTTCGGAGGAACGTGTCGCCTCCATCTTCAGGAGTCTGAAGTCAGCAGTCTGCTTGTACCGGTTCTCACGGTCTCTTCGCTTGCGGATTTCTATTTTTTTCCCCTTCGACCCTGAAGATGTAGGCGATACGTTCCTCCGAAACGTCGTTTAACACCACATCTACACGATGCCACATCTCAGAAGACTGCTTTCTTCATATCCACCGCCGTGAAAACCTCAAATCTTACAAAGGTCAAGTTATTCCTGTGTTTAACTAATTAAGCACTACACCATGAAGGCGTAGGGGGAAGCGGATGTATAGATCCATAGTTTCTTGACCTCGGTACCAGTTGGAGGTGAGTGGTCAGCTTCACACACCGGCCGCTTTACCCCCGGCAAAAGGCCCCAATACCCATTGTATAAGAGGCTGGGTGGGCCCCAGAGTCGGTCTAGATGACTTGAAGAAGAGAAAATTCTTTGACCCTACGGGACTCGAACTCCCAGCCCGTAGCCAGTCGCTATACCGATTGCGCTATTTCAGCTCATATGAACGACAGTAGAAAATCGGAATTTCATTAATGAAGAAATGTTGAAGGGTAGATTTTCTTTGAGAAATGTTAACTAGAATTCAGTTTTGGGATCTGTCACTGTCCTGTCCCATATAGAAGTCTTGTACGTACTTAGGCCTATTGAAACTTCAATTTTATTTCATGTCTTTTACAGGTGTGATACTTAGTCTCTGACCTAAAGGGAAAAATATAGATTTTGAATGAAGACCTTATGTTTTCAGTCGGTTTAGGTTCATATTGTGGTTAAGACTCCATGAAGTTTGATAATTGGCTACCTATGTTTAATATGGCTATACTACTTCCACTTTCGTTGTTGAAGGCGGCTGCAACATGTTGGTCCCAAAATTCTGTACCGACCTACTAGACTGCTAGGTAGCTCAACGCAGAAGACCAAAATTTAGTCTGAGATCGGTTGAAAATAGGAAATTTATGAAGGTATTTGGACAAGGCGAGGAAGTAACAGGAAGATAAAAATTACGTAAAGGAAAACTTAAGATTTCATACTCTTCACTTAATAATTTAAAGTTGTTTCTGTGCTTAAGCATTGCGCTATGAAACATATGGACGAATGAGTATAATGCACTCCTCCCTGTATCACCATGAAGCCTGCGTTTCTGACCACTGTGTGGAACCAAAGCACCAAATTTAAGACGGACGCCATGATCCTCAGGGCTCGTAAACGTCTGATTCAGCAGTAGTACAACTCTAATTACTAACGTAAAGTTATCCCCGGGCTTAATCAGTTAAACACCACTCCATAAAGGCATTCGAGGAAGTGGAGATATAGCTCCACTGTTCTTAACCTCGGCACGAGGTGGGGGTGAATGATAAGCTTCGCGCCCCTTCGCCCCCTGTCCAACGCGGCGCCCTTGGTATATTTTTCTGGCGCCCCCCGTAACCACATATAATTGATCCGATTTTTAATAGTAATTCAAATTTTAAGACAAGAGACATTTTTGAACGTCTGAGTACTGTTAAATATTTTCGAAAAATTTTATTATTATTATTATTATTAGTAGTAGTAGTAGTAGTAGTAGTAATAGTAGTAGTAGAAGTACTAGTAATAGTAGTAGTGTGTGGTGGCGCCCGTACCTCCATAGGCATCAGTGAATTGTGCCCGAGTACATAAGAACAGCCCCCGGTACCCTATGTACATATGAGTCTGGGTGGGCCCTAGCGCAAATTTGCACGTAATAGAAAAGAAAAAAATTTCCTGCCCCCGAAGATAATAAAATTTTCGATTACTTTGTTATCCAGACCTGAACTCTCTGATACAGATCTGTTGCCCTCAGCGTTCCTGAAAGCTCCAGGGCTTCCTTCGGAGCTGCAGTCTCTGCACGATGTAGGGAAGATCATATTAAATGCGAGTGGGTACACTGGATAGAACTGTCTCAGAGCAGGGTCTAGTGAAGGCATTGTGAATATTATGATAATAATTGAGTTCCATGGAAGTAAGGGATTTCTTAACTAGCTGAGTATCTGTCAACTATTCAACATTATCCTATATCATGCCGTTGCTAACAGACCTAACCTAACGTTAGCTTACTCGTATGTTTCCAGAGGAGGCGTAATAGCTGGAAGCATAAAGTAATGCCCGTAACTGTGGTAATTACTACTTCGATTCAATGCACACTCTGCATTCTTTACGTCATATAGCGTAGGATTTTGCCCGAAACCCGCAGGGAGAACAGGTTTCTATAGGCTGCTACAACTAAATGTTCCTTGAAGGCTATGCGAGATTTCTGGTTCTCATTTCGATGACTAAGTATCTGAAAATTACTGTCTTCAGGGATGTAACTCGGTGAGGTTTGATTTTGTTCGTAGGTACCAAAGTTTCGTAAGAAAAGAAGTGCCCCCAAAGAAAAGAAATAAGCCAACCATGTACCATTTATTTGCGGTCAAGAATTCAGTATACAGTTCGAATTCTTTTTTGATTCGTAGTACAGTATATTTTCCATTTTTTATTTTCTCCAAAATATGGTTTAATGAGACTTGCATCTTAGTTGCTACGCCCTTTTCGCTAGCCACGTAACCTTCGTCTAAAAACATTTCGAGCTGGTTCTATTAATCTGTTTTTGAAAATACCGTGAAGTTAGTTTATTATGTTCAACCTCTCCCAATATAATTGCTCTACTTACTTTAATAAATCGCGTTTTTATTGTCCCGTTGTAGCTGAAACAAAATTGATTCTGTTCAATCTAAAATGATCTTATCTGAAAAAACTCAAGAGCTGTCCATGAAATATGCTAAGCAATAAGAAGTTAATTTAGTTGTTGTCAAGCTGATGAAGGCTTCTGAAAGTTCGTAGACTCCGGAATACGTGTCACATTGAAGGAGAAGCTCGCGATAAACTCCACAACTGTGATCCGCAGATCGGTAACGGCCCGTAAGGTCAAACTGTCGGTATGTGGGAAAGGAACTGTAAACTGATTCATTTTCATTTTCTGATTTGTAATAACGAATATTCTTTATAACTTTCTTTTGTTTCTTCTAATGTTCTCTTTATTCCCTTTCTCCGTTCTAGAGGTATATTCTTTCTTCCTTTTTTTTTTTACTTATTTCATTCTGCCTAATTTGAGATTGTGACATGCATACGCGTTGTTAGGCAACGACCGCGAAATAAGCAGCTATAGAATAGCCGTTGCTAGGTAATATCCGCAACGGATTCTTAACACACAAATTTTGAGTGACTGGAAAAGCGGTGTTCTCTACGCCATCCCTGAGATAGCTACGTGATGCAGGAATAAAAGAATTGTTACGAGAAATATTTTCTATGCAGTCCGTGTCGTGGCTATTTAACAAGAAGCAGCTGCGATTGCGGGAGTCTTGAGCCGGAAGTTAGAGAAGTGGGAATTATTTGTGGGACAGTCCCGCCGGGAAGAAGGCAAGCAGGGAAGCAGAGGATATTGTCAACGACTGATGAAGACACGGCAGACAGAAAACTTACGTTTCTGCTGTATTGAACTCCAGAGGGTGAATAAATAGTAGCGCTAGAGTTACATTAGGTACGAGATAAGTGTATACATGTGCAATAAATGAGATACCAATCCAAACACCGCCTATAGTCACACTCATTCACATGAGAATATCTTTTAATTTTAAAAGCAGGTTCATCATAACTCATTATTGGTTTTCATTCATTAATCTGTTAGTATTTTCCACTTCTTATTAACGTTATTCTTCGTGTATCAGTAAAAAACTGCAACAACAGTAACAATAAGAAGAAGAAGAAGAAGAAGAAGAAGGGGAAGGAGGAGGAGGAGGAGGAAGAGAAGATGAAGAAGAATTTGGAAACTTTATTAAAGTGTTGGTCAACTGCGAAAGAAGCTATTATACAAGCACTGTAAAGAAGACAATAAATTAAACATACAAATATTACAGTAAAGCAACACTAATAGCTACAGTATAATATCGTAAAGTGAATGGACATAGAGTTGCTAGGTAACTGAACGTTAAATACCTTGCGACCGAATACACGCAAGGCAACAATGGGAGTGCGGCGTTTTCTCGTCAGAGAGGACGACTCACAAAAGCAAGACTGTAAATGTCAAACAGTAATAAATACCTGGTCATGAGCCCCAAATGGGGCTCGACACCAAGACTTAATGACTGACTGACCGCCAGTCGCACTGTGACTTTGACTTTGACTTGAACCAAGGAATATCTATCACTATATAACAAAATTATGCAGGAAACAAGCAGAAGTCATACAAAATCATGATAATGAAAATGTTCGCAACATCGGACAAGGCGAAGTCTGACACAGAAAGTATAAAAGGTTTAAACTTGGCGGCGGTCAGGCATACGACCGTTCAAGTGACTAGACTGCTGTGGTAGCGAATACTACTAGAAATAGGGCATAGTCTGCTGTACTGAGCCTAGACTGACAGAGGCCTTGTATAGTATATTATACATACTAGATACTAAGACTCAATTGTAAATAAGTGTACATAGTGACAATGGACTAATACTATCGACTATGACTGACAAATGACAGACCCGACCTCTCGTCAGAGAGGGCGCCCCACATGGACAGGACAGTAACTTTCATTTAAAAAATAACAGCTGGTTATGAACCCCATCCGGGGGTCGACACCAAGACAGACAGTCTGACTGACCGACAGTCGCAATGTGACTTTGACTTTGAACCAAGTAATACACCCGCGTGGAAGTGGGATCGAATACCTCTGCCGTCAACCTGCGAGTCGTAGAAGGCGACGAAAATATAAGTCTCCAATCTGAGACAGTAAAATATGGTCGCGAGTCCCGAGAGAGACTGCGCTAGCAAGGCCAGTAGCATGTACAAAAGACAAACCCATCCTCTCGTCAGAGAGGGCGCCCCAAAAAACAAGACCATAGCTGTCAAGCAGTAAAAAAGGTATCTGATCATGAGCCCCAGATGGGGCTCGACACCAAGACTTACTGACTGATTGATTGACTGACTGTTAGTCGCAATGTGATTTTGACTTTGACTTTGACCAAGGAGTATTGGGGAGTATTTGAGAGTGTTTAAGTGTTCAAGTGGCATCCACGGGAAGTTCATCGTGTGAAGACTTTACATGTGATTGGAAGACTTTCTTATATGTAATACTTGGAGAGATTTGAAGCGCTAGTTTCTGTGTAGAGATCCAAGGGAGGATTGGTATGCGTGTAGCAGTGGATTATGTAGTGTGGAGACAGCGATAGCGCTGTATTAGAGTGTAAATAAGAGAGAGTGTGTAACCAATCATCGAACTAGAACCCGTCATTTCGTCACGCGTATCCACCTACATGTTACAATATATTTTATTCAAATGATATATTATGATTCTTACTTAAAATAGACACTAGCATAATTTTATTACTGTTGCTTATTTTCTTCATCTCGGCATTTCTTGTGTATACTATTAATAGCCAGTGAATGTCTTTACGGCAATTTATAATTGCGGAAATGTAAGCATTTTTATTTTCATTTTTTATTCAAAGATTTTAAGATTTATCCTTGTTTTTCATAAAACGTGAACAAAATTTCACAATATTGTTTTCTTACAAATTATACTCCTATTTAGATGATGCCATTTGAAAACTACTTAAGCTATTTCCAGGCGTTTCGACCTTGAATTTGTTGATTTGAATTTTCTCAAATTTCCCTCATTTATTCTTTTAGTTTGTCTCTATAATTTTCAATGTGTAATGTCGTTATTAGCCGGTCACGGTAGCCGAGAGGTCTAAGGCATGCACTGTCTTTGCTCGCTCGGAAGCCGAGACCGTGGGTTCGAATCCCACTCAGGGCATAGATGTTTAGTTTGTGTGTGTGCGTTTTTCTGTGTTTATGTACAGGTAGAGGCCTTGCGACGAGCTGATCACCCGCCCAAGGAGTCCTACCGTATGTGTAAGATCTAGAAAAAGCGAAGTGAATGGAGAACATGGAGGTAGGCGTAGGCCCACTGGGGCTGTAGTGCCAAGGAAAAAAAAAAGAACGTCCTTATTACTATATTTTCCGTATTCAGACGAATTATTTTATTTCCCGTCCATATCATCATGGTCATCATCATCATCATCATAATTGGTAAGACGGTTCTTTTTTGACCCATAGCCTTCATTAGAAGATTCTGCCAGACTGCATCCGGTGTTCACTTCTCTGGGTTTCGCTGCAATAATTCTCTTACAGAGCAAGATAGTCAGATTTCTTTCGAAGTCCAAACCTGGATGACCAGGTCTCTGTATTAATGTCCCACATTGACAGGTTGGCCCAGTTATACCCTAGGCAAGGGGTCCACTTCTCGTAAGTTTCAACGACAAGCTGGGCTACGATGAAGGTACTCGTATTCCAAGCCGCTTCCACACTAAAGATTCCGTCCACATAAATATATACATTTGTTGTATACATAATTACAGTTGCCAGTTTACATGTTTCGAAGATATTTCACCTCATCACACCTTTACCAAATACACAACATATGAAAACAAAACAAACTCCGTGGCCTGTAGTCCGCAAGCGAACTATACCGACCGAGCGATCGCCGTTTGTCGGCGAAGTTAGTGCCAACTATTTATGGATAGAGGGTATCACGTGGTCAGCGCAGCGGATCCCCACGGCCGCTAATCTCGGTTTTCTAGACCGGAACACAACACATGAACATAGATTATTCAAGTGTTATAAATTTGTGATGATTATATGGTAAATATTACGACTTTTAGAACAATGTACTGAAGTATCGCGTCATAAATAATTAAGCTGTTGAAATACCAGTAAGTTACAATATAGTAAACTTACACAAATATTATAGATCTTAAAGGGTTCTGACAGAATAACTGGTCTTCATATTTTCTTTCCATTTCTTTGCATTGGTGCTCATGCACTTTGTTTCTATTTGTTATATTTCTAGCAAACATTTCTACCTCCTTTTCCATCCCAGCTCCACGCATGTGCGTGCTTTATTGCATTTTTATCGCATATTTTTTTTATCTCCCGCCGAATTAGCCTGGTCTAAGATTATTATATAGCTGTGGAAATCCAGCAGGGGTTATCCAGTGATTGAGATTAGCTCTTTCAGCTCTTCACCTGAGAATGGAAATAGACCCAATTTCCAAAACGTCGTGTTTCCTGTGTTCTAGAATACAGGGCGATGGAAAAAGTCCAAAAACCCAGCTATAGAGTAATATAGATATTACTAGTTTGCAAGTCCAGACACCTCCGTGACATCAGGCAAGGTGTAAGAAAACTGTGAATTGTATCTGTGATTAATAAATTAAGCACTACGCCATGAAGACATGTAAGGGAATGAAGGTATAGCTCCACCATTCTTAATCACTGCATCAGATGGAGGTGAGTGGACAGCTTCTTACGCCGGTCACTACTGTGGAATAGAGAACATTTTCTTTCCTTACTGGGATTCAAACCTATACAGCCCAAACTGTAGCCCGTTGCTATACAGCCTGAGGTATTTTGTTTATCGGTGAGTAGGAAATGTTGCTGTTTAATTTTTCATTTTACATGGAAGGAGATCAAAGTTGTATCATCAGTTTCTAAGAAACGAGGAATCATCGTAGTGTCTAAATACTCGCAGTACTGGCTTCTTGGATATGGCCAAATGTCGCCAGGTTTGGCGGCATCAGGAGCAGGAAATTTAAATAACTACAAGGTAAAATAATTGATATCATCAGATCTCAGTAGCGGTAGATATGTATCTGCAATAAAGTTACTGTGTAGACCACAAAGTAACTAAGAATAGAGTCAGAGGGGGTACTTTGCACGTAATATTGTTGGGAGCATGAGATCGGCAGGGATGATATGTATGGACATGTAAGAAGCATGAAAACAGTGAGAAATTGTTTACATGAAACGGAGTCTTACTTCGCCGATTTCAGTGGCCGCGCGGTCTGGGGCATGAACTGTCGTCGCCTTCTCGAGCACTGGGAACTTGGGTTCGAATCCCACTCGAGGCACAGATATCTATGTGAGTTCATGCTGTGTTGTCCTGTGCAGGTAGCGGCCTTGCGACGGGCTGACAGACTATGTAAATGATCGAGAAACTGAAAAACGACTAAGTTCCAATAGAAGGGCTGTAAAGCCATAGATAGATAGATAGATAGATAGATAGATAGATAGATAGATAGATAGATAGATAGATAGATAGATAGATAGATAGATAATAGCAGACGAAACTTTCGAGGTGGTGGCCTTTCTTCGGTTCGCCCAGAGTTATAAAAGAAAGTTCATTCGGATTCATTCGTTAGAGTAGTTGTCTGTTCAACTGTGGAGTGTTAATCGGCGGACAGCGGAAGCTGAAGAAATGATCGACTCATAAATCAGAACCAATTCAGTCACAGTGAAAGAGAAGACACTCGTAGTCCAGTAAGGAATGGAGCGAGTCTTAGGCAGTCGCTGATTGTGAGCTGTCATAATTGATTGCAATTGGTAAAGTGTCAGTAAATTCAGTCATCTAATCCAGAACCTATTATTATTCGTCACGGAACCCCAGACACGTAACAATATTAATTATTCAACATTCTCACATGTCCTATGATTTCTTTTAAAAATAAAACTTTGAGTCCAGGTTCACCATAACTCATTTCTTGGTGTATCGATAGTGATGGGATAAAAAGTTACGGGACCCGATAACAGAAATGCATGAGAATGCGTCTTTATTTAGAGCGGCTGTGAGTTGTCGTATTATGGCCGTTCTAGAACCGTTAGTAGCCGGCCTTGTGACTCAAATCGTGAAACACACAAATGTGAGGCACAAAAGTTAGACATGAGATCAGTGCCTATTACTCGTATCTGCAGCCTACGAAGGTCTTGGCTGGAGGGATTAAAACAACATAGTGTGAAACTGAGAGAATTTATATGTAGATAATTCTGATGGGCGAGATTAGATTTTCACTAGTTATTAACAAGGGAATATGATCTCTTTTCTCTTAAGTCGAAACAGCTTGACGATTGTTGAAAGAAAACTTTTTTAGAAAAAGTATTCTAAGTCAGTGTCACACGTTTGCACTCCGTTCGTCTTGGGATTTTCGTTCTAGCGGACAACTTTAAAAATTACGAATTCTTTAGAAAGTGCGAAAAATAGTTAACATATACCTGACTCCATAAAAATGTGTCCTACAATCTGATAGTCGTTTAGATCATCAAGAAATTCCCTGCCTCTTACTGAACTCCAAGTTGTTTTCACAAAAGCCTGCAATTGGACCGGATCCTGAGACAGGTGGGTTGATTCCAAACTCCCACACTTGTGTATTTTCAAAATGGTTTTATCATTTTGACATCTTCAGCTTGGTCTCTCAAATGAACTCTTCCCTTTAGGTCTCGCCATCTAAATTCTTGTAGGCATTTCTCATTTATGTGCGATAAAACTTTTTCCCTTTGTTGACCTTAATAATATTTAGTAAAAAGTGCGCATTGTGGAACCCCTGATAACGGGAACTTCATTTTCTCCATTCTGCTGATCGTTTCAGTCTCTTTGGTTCAGATAACCTCCTCAGTTTTCCCTTATCTAACAATATCAACTGACTTCTTTCCTCTACCTGTTATTATAATTATTATTGCTATTATTGTTAGTATTATGTCTTCAGCCTTCGTATAACACTGTGCTGCTTGTATCACCCCACCTCATCGCGACAAGTTTATCTGTTAATTAGCTCTTCCAAGTACGGTAACCGCCCCTTATCTGTGACAGGTATTTTCTTGCAAGAACGAGCTTGAGTTCCGAGTGGACTTCAGTACGGGACTGTGAATACAGCGCATGTCTTCTTATCGGTATTTAATATTTAAATACATATTTACTACGTCGACGCATTTTTTCGTTGCTGAAGTATGCATGCAAATAAATATATCTGTTGTATGAGCTATTTTCCATTTGAAATTGAAAAAAATTCAAGGAGACGTGACATGTTTTCTCTGTATAATCATATATGGTTTAATGATAAGACTTTTAAAATACGTAACTGAATTTGATTTAGAAGCCTAATGTTACTACTTTCGTTGCGTTAAGAAATCGAGCACAAAGATTAAGATTTCAGAAAGGCGTTAAACAATCTTTATTAGAAACATAATTAGAGTGTTTGGGTGTCAATGTAGATGACGACTGATTCAACAGTGTTTCAGTCGTGTTTCGCTTGTTTTTATGTCTTGAATAACAGCTGTGGTGGACGCGCGATCATATCTATAAATTGTAGGAAATATCTTGCCGACAATAAGGTTTATTTTCAAAGCGAATTTAATTACAGGTTTTGGCAGAAGCCAAGTCTGCGTCTAATTGGTATTCATGTCGCTCTCTTTCAGCCAGGTTGCACCAGTTAATCGGATAAGTAAATTGTTGATCCAGCTAATGGCTATTTATAAAATAATTGGCATCATAACATAAATTTCCCAATGAACAATCTACATTTCTTTACTAATAAGAGTCGTTTCTGTATGCCTGTACAATGAATTGTAAGATAAGCGACTGTTGCCAGAATTACAGATTTATGTTACCATTACTTGCTAATAATTCGGGATTAAATTCTGGAGAAGTAAGTTACAATTCGTACAACATAGCACAAAGGGCCTAGAGTTGTGATAAAGACTCATTCCAATGGCATGGAAAGAAACGTGTTGTACAGATAGAAATCTACGAGAATAAGTAAATATTAGTATCAGTTTTCACAAAATGGTCACATGATGTTAAACGTATCTATTTCTGTATATTTCGATGTATTGTACCTAACTATTCGCAAGTTTAATGAGTCCTTGACGATAACACGTTTTCAGTTGGGCCTTAAGTCATTCTTGTACCGCTTGCACATTGACTGAGGCACATAAACAGTGACCTAAGCAGTAATGTGTATAAAACAGCAAAGATCTAGTCTGAATATTGTGTGTACTTCACCTGTAGTGCTGAAGAAGATATTTAGAGTAAAACAGATGAAGTGACAAAGGATAGGATAAAATCACATAAGCAGGAGTTTCATAATTCGGATTTACTTGGACAGTATACCTATATTATGTAGGAACTATGCTACCGTCAACACAACAAATGTATCAGTATTACATTTAGATCTGTATTTACTGCGACATGTTTCGGGCATACATGACCATCATCAGGCAGGAATACGTATAGTTATTGAAATGCCGATATGGATCCTTATCGGTGCAACGAGTTGTACTAACTACTGACATAAAATCTTTGCCTACAGATTAGTGTATAGTTAAATATTAGTAAATTCAATTCAATTCAATTCTTTATTATTAATGTGCCGAGTCAACAGCCGCAAGGCCAATTACAGACACAGCACAGTGCAGATAAATGAATTACATTATAGACAAACTTATTAAAAGTCACATACAAATTACAAGTAAGTACTGAGAAGAAATAATAATGAATAAAAGTAAAAGTAAACAAACAAATAGCTGATAATTATAACAGTAATAATAATTTCATTATCATTAAACTAAGTGTTATTACGAATTGAGGAATGAAACATAAATATTTAATTAAGAAATGAATAGTATAGATTTGAGAGGATAATAATAATATACGTAATTCATTTTGTTTTACTGGACATGCAAATAACAAAATGAATTACATGTAAAATATAGTAAATAGAGTTGAAATATTTTAAAACATATTAAAGGTATGTTAGCAGTATATAAATGTATATTAAAAGGCATGCAACAAATATACGTGGGGTTAGGGATCTGTATGCCAACTAAAATATTATTTTAGCGGATATCCTGCTACAGCGTAGAATTGGGAGTGTATGTTGCGTATGTCTTGTTGCAGAAAATTCTATGTAATAAGCCCGATATATGAGGCCCAAAGACAAGCTTTCAATCTGCAATGAATGAGTAGTAGTTTGTTAGTGGTTTGACTGTGCTCTAACTTGACTGTATAATAACGAGTATCAATGACATGTTAGGCACTTGTGATTTACAAGTTTGACGGTATGTGGGTATTTGGTATGGTATTCCCACACTATGTATCCTATATATCTGTAATCGTGAAAAATATATGTCATATGATGGTCATGTATGACCGAAACATGTCGCAGTAAATAAATATGTAAATGTAATAATTGAAATATTTGTTGTGTTGACGGTAACATAGTTCCTACATATTGTATATTGTCTGTGAAACACATCAGGATGCAACCAATGAAAAAACCTAATTCACTTGGGTTGTATACATGAAGGAGGAAGCTGCAGGAGACGGGGGTTATACATAAACTAACTCCATGGAGATGAGCCCTTCTTGAACAGCCGCCAGTCGTTCAGCTACGAGTATTTAAAAATTTGCTAAAATTTTATGGAACCCAAAGGTTCATTACTGTATTCAGAAGAGCCCTCCACTGGCCCCTATCCTGAGCAAGCTAAATCCAGTCTGTATGACCCCATCCTATTTCTTTAGGATCCATTTTAAGATTATTCTTCCAACTTCGTGTACATTTTCCTAGTGGTGTCCTTCCTTCTGACTTTCCCACCAAACCCTTGTATATATTTCTCGTCCCTTCCATGCGTGCTACAAGACATGTCCATCTCTTCCTCCTTGATTTGGTCATTCTAAATTGATCATGCGAACAATTCATACAAATCTTTAGTCGGAAAGCCGTAAGGGAAGATGTCAATTGGAAAACACAGCGAGGAAGATACACGTAACACTTATATATATATATATATAT
>NW_019722429.1:1040180-1074280 GCF_002891405.2 Cryptotermes secundus | reverse complement strand
TTTTTAATATTTAAAATTTATCAATATATATGACGAATATATATTTTAGTATAAAGACAACAGGGCATGCAATGAAGTAGTTTGATGTACATCGAAAAGCACCTGAAGATGGCACTTTAGTGCTGAAACATGTAGTGCAAGAGAGAAGAGTAAGGTGAATAAATGTATGCACTGTAAGACGGTTAGAATAAATCATGGACATGACCAAATTAGTTTAATTGGGATTATTATATGTTGCTCATAACTGACAGGAAAAGTGAACATGAAACATCTGGATTCCGTCGAAATTGAGGATATCACTCGAAGCCCTGCCAGGAGCCAAATATTCTGAGGTATTGTTATTTTTTTTTCATAGTTTCTACGGGAACTTAAGCTACATCTGGACCGTTTTAAGGTACGTGTAGCACTAACGTTTTGGATAAGGCCGCGCCGTAGCTCAAGCGGTTAGTCATTGGCCCGGGTTCGATCCCGGGTCTGCTCAAGTGGGATTTGGGGTGGGCAAAGTGGTGCTGGGGCGGGTTTCCTCCGAGTACTTCGGTTTCCCCTGCCAGTCTTCATTCTACAAAATTCTCCATCATCATAATCACCTGGGGCAGGCTACAATAGGCCAATCAGTGGCCGCCGTGCCGAGTGGACCCAGTTGGACTCCCNCGCCGGGCCGCGGGGGCCCCCGTGGACCCCCCCCCCCCCCACACACACACACACACTAAGCGAATAAAAAAACGTTTTGGATATGCTTAGTTCGAATACTAGTCCAGTCGCTAGTTACACAGATTCGTCTTCCTTGTTTAACTGAGTCTTTTCAGAAGAATATACTGGAACACTGTTTCTGCCACTCGCAAATATGCATCTACTCCGTGTTCACAGTCGTCCAGTTTATTTGACTCAATGTAAATATTACCTTTCATTTTATGTCGAAATGCTTTCCCTGGCTCTTTTCCTTCCGATGTCTGTAACACGCGTCCTTCTCTAGAAGTAAGAGAACGCCCTTCACAGCCGTACAAAACAAATGATACACTAATTGTCGGCAATTAATATTTAGTGTCTTTTAAAGTAGACACTATGGGTTAAACATTTTCAGGTCTTAAAAATTACGGACGCTTCCAAAAATTGTTCTTCTGATTTGATAAAGAAGATTATTAGCATCTGCTCTTACTTTCCTCCAATAACTGACTAAGGATCTTGTGGATGTGGCAATGAACCTCCAGATTCTATAAAAGGCTGCAAAATTTCTTGACCATCTGAAAGACTATTAGCTGTTCAAAAGCATTTAATGCCGTCTGCAGCCATATGCTCACGCTGGTTCCTCACTAGAGGATTTTCCTACGCTGAAGATGGAGGCGATACGTTCCTTCGAAACGTCCATTCACACAATATCTACACTGCGCCACATCCCAGAAGACGGCATTCCTCACAATCACTTAGATGAAAACCTCAAGTCTTAGATAGTAATTTTCATTATTCAATACTCATCTCGATTGGAAATACTTAGCCAAAGTAATAATATGGCCATTGTTTCTTTTGTTTTTTTAAATAGAAAACTGGATCATAAGCTGAGTTCATCACACGGATTCAAACTCGATTTTCTGGCTAGATATTCGAGCACTTAGTTTCCAAAATGCTTATTTTAATGCTATGGTATTTGCGCGCAAAAATAACTGCAAACTGGCCGATTTTGAAATCACAACCCTGAGCTTTTCTGCATATTCTATAATTTTAAATGCAACGTGTATCAGCTATATATTCTTAATCCAGGTGACTGAGGGCTAACAAGCTCTCTAGACAGAAATTCATCGTGTATGATGTTAGGTTTCAAGCATCCATAACTCTACGTGCCGACGGAAGTCTATGTGAAATATTCAGTGGTTTCTAAATATACCATATTCTCACAGAGATACTGGGTCCAATGATTGAGGCTAACTCTTTCTAAGGGACCCAGTAGAATAGGTGATTTCCCTCACCTGAGGACGGAAACAGATCCAGTTTTCGAAACGTCGTGTTTTTCTTAGTTATCTTAAAAGCCAGGACGACGGATACATTCCAAAAACCCAATATCTCTGTGTGTTATACACCATCGTCAGAATCCTATAGTAACTACATACCATATTCTATTCTCAACATTTTCTAATTATGTGTCATACCGATGGTCTTGTGTCTTGATATTTCCTGGTTTATCTAACAATCTCCTTCAGATCAAGAGGAACAGCTCCTAGGATTAAAGAATTGCAACGGTTAGGCATATGAAAATAAACGGAAGCTGATTGTCCTGTCGCAATTTCCCTGCACATGCCTGTGAAGAATTAGAGGACTCACGAGTAGTCTCAATGAAACCAACTGGTTAAGGCGTAGAAATAATTCAAAGCCCGAATACAAATACGGAAGTCAAGCGGGTGGTCTTGAAGTTGTTAGGTGTGAATAAATCAATTAATAATCACTTGTACAGATGTCTTGGGGTATGAACATGTAATGCCATCACATACCGAAGTGAACGGAGAAGTTCATGGAGGTAGGCCTAGGCCCACTGGGGCTGTAGTGCCAAGGGAAAAAAAATTCCAAAGCATTCCTAGCATAGAAGGTGAGCCAGACCACAGTGACTAAGTGACCTTCTTTTAAGGAATTGCAAGATATCAGATAAAACGAACAACGGTGATACCAAGATAGATACTCAATTTATAGACAGTAATGCAAGGGCAAGTTAAACGGGAGAAGAAATTAAGGCGTGAGAAAAAATTATAAATGCATGCATAATGTTAACTGTAAGATGTAATGGAAGATACCGCTTGAGTAAGGTAAAGATAATTTGCAGATTTACGTGGAGAAGTAGGAGTTATGGATTTAATTCATCTGGTTCAGGATACGCATCAGTGGCTGGCTGTTGTGAACACGGTGATGAAATTCATGTTCCTTAAAAAGAGGGAATACTTCGGCCAGATGAAAATGTGTATCATACTCGTAGGGTCAGTGAAGAGGAAATGCGGTAGGTAATTTAAATGACGCTTGAGATGATACGAGTAGCTAGGAAGTTGACTGACGTAGAACTGCTACAATTCCTACAACATATATTTCCTTTCTTCTTGCATTGTACTTTTCATCACTTGTTGGTCTTGTTCGTCGTTATGGGCTAGGAACTCTTTGTTATGATAGGCCGATCCCGCGCACGAGGGCCCTAAGAAACATCTAAAACATAAACGAATAATATAAGTCCATCAAGTGTCATTAGTGTAAGAGGTTCTAACTGCAGTATCATTTACGGGGTTTCATAATTGTAGCAGTTATGATACAAGAGGAGATTGAACTCGGGTAATGCTTGCTACCATTCAGCCAAGAACCTTTCGTCTTGTCGTCTGCTGTCCAAAAACATAAAAATTAGAATATACAAAACTATAATTTTGCCTGTGGTTCTGTATGGGTGTGTAACTTGGTCTCTGACATTAAGGGAGGAACGTAGGCTGAGGGTGTTTGAGAACAGGATGTTGAGGAGAATGTTTGAACCGAAGAAGGATGAAGTGACAGGAGGTTGGAGAAAACTCCATAATGAGGAGCTTCATAACTTGTACTCCTCTCCAAGTATAATTAGAATGATCAAGTCAAGGAGTATGAGGTGGGCAGGGCATGTAGCACAAATAGTGGAGAAGAGGAATGTATAAAGGATATTGATGGGAAAGCTAGAAGGAAAGAAACCACTGGGAAGACCAAGGCGTAGGTGGGTGGACAATATTAAAATGGATGTTAAAGAGATAGGATGGGATGGTATGGATTGGATAGATCTGGCTCAGGATAGGAACCAGTGGAGGGCTCTTGTGAACACGGTAATGAACCTTCGGGTTCCATAAAATGCTGGGAAATTCTTGAGTAGCTGCAGAATTGGCGGCTCCTCCATAAGGGCTCAGCTCCATGACTAAGTAAGTAAGTAAGTTAGTAAGTAGTGGCCGCGCCATAGCTCAATTGCTCCACAATCACCCTCACCTATCATCTGGGGCTGGTACAGTAAGCCAGAAGTGGCAGCAGTACAAGGGACTTAGTCCCACCCCACTAGCAACAAAAAAGTTAGTAAGTAAGCAATTATGGTACTGCAGTAATGACCTCTGCTGAAACAACAATGTGTGTAAAGTAGACCTTCTGATAATGATCAGTAAGAACAGCAGCAATAAAGGCTAACCTTTCATTTACTTCTGCCTACAATTGACGGACTTCTGTTGCATATTCATGTATTTAGAGGTGTAACGGCTCAAGACCTCTCTTGTAAAGGAAAACCTAAATGAGTCATTTCTTCTTGTTGATGCTGAAGGAGAGCAGACCTCAGGGCCTAGTCCTTGACAGATGATGACGGAGACAAGTAGAAGCATTAATCTTACAGATGTTACATGGCATGATCACGAATAGTTGCTAGTTTATGTTGTATTGAACAAATATATTTGTATTAAGGCATTTACGTACCTAATCGATCAATAGTGTCATTCTATTGACAGCTTGACGAAGTGTGTGAACAGTTCACTGCAAAATTTTGCCCACGTCCATATTTTCCCTTACACTGAATTAGTTCTTGTACAACGGCCTCATTTTATTCAGAATCATGTATATATATATACATGGTTGCGTGATGATCGCTACACATTTTAATATAAATTTCCTCTCTGCGTGTTATTAGGATAAATTATTATGCAGTCTTTTGATATACGTGTTCAATATTACAAATTCTCTTCCTTTCTCTTCGAGTTATGAGAGACTATCTTTCTCCTGAGACATCTCATAATTTCAGTCACTGTTAATTCTAGTGCAGTTGAATAAGAAGCTCGGTAGGAAAGGAAAACTGAATATGCAATTTAATGCGATTATTAGTCTATGTGCATGCATGATAAGACTCAAATCTGATGGAAAATTTTACTGAGTTCATCCAACTTTTTAAATTGATTGTTCAGTAATATAAGGAATGGATTGACTTCAGGAATGGGAAACGTCATGAATTTGTAAAAAGAATAAGATTTTAGAAATAAAATAGACGAACTTCGAAGCAACTTCCGACAGGATAGATCTGTAAGCATCTACATTGTGTTCACGTTTCTTTCCATATAGAATAATTCCTCAAAAATAGACTAATTTGGACGTCATTATTTGAACATCGCTCTGTATCACCAGAATAAAAAAATATGTGAAAGTGCATCTTAAAGAGAAATAAATAGATAGGATTCTTTGATGTTATAATCAATATAATAAATTTGGACACCGTAAAATGATTGGAGTTTGTTTCTGAGTGAAAAACTATCGCTTCCTCAAAGAGTCTATTATTATGAGGAGTTCGTGCATGTAACTTCTACTATTAATTTTGATAAAGGCAAGAAGATACTCTCGTCATTTGTGTCCTAGTGAGGACACCCTGTTGTTAGTGTTCTACTTTAATCACACAGCAAACGTGCTAGTAGAAACGAAACCTTCCAATTGCATCGATTGGCGTTCCTCGATAACACACTAAGTTATAATCCTGAGGAAACGAATGAAGCAGTTTAGAATCGGTAATTATATCAGCTTGAATTTCCTGCCAATTTTCATTCTTTCCCCCTTGAAGTTAATTTGTTATCTGTTCTTAAGTTACTTTGCTTATTCTTTCGTAATAACCGGTCCTTTTACCGGTCAAATCCCAGCATCCGTCAAGGACAGGAACTCCTGATTCAGTGAAAATTCCATCTCAGAACTTCAGATATCGATGTTCTTACTTTTTTTTTATTTCACATTTGTCTTTACAAAATTTCAAAAGGTTTCACAGTTTTTTATGGAACTTCATGGCGCAGAATTATCTTTGAGAACTTAATATTCGCCGAGCCGTTAAAGAAATTGCTGGTCTTTATGGATCCAGAATAATTATTATAAGTTTACGAGAACCTTCCAGAGTTCCTTACCCTCAGCGAGACGAATTTTGCTCACAACATAACACCCTATTTGTTTAAAATTAATCTAACAATCCTCCTCCAAATAGCCTTATCCCTCCAGGTTGTTTACCAAATTATTGTGTGCTTTTTCATCTCTCGCATGTGGGGTACTTTCCTCCTCCTACTTTAGTTTTCATGATTTTGAATGAAAAAATTTGATGCAAAACATAGAATTTCTGTTATAAATCACATTTTATAGGATAATACGCACATCGACCTATAACATTTATTGAAATCTCTGTCGTAATTAATTTTAAATAATCGGCCTCTTATTGGCACTTAGGAGAACATGATCTATATTTTCTGGAAATTGACCATGTGGAAGCCCTTACTGTAGCGCTGTATGCCTCACATGCCAACACAGATGAATATTAGTCTCTCAATTCTTCCATTGAAATATTAAGGAGGAGAAACCTGCAGGATATCTAGCATGCATAGTTGAAGTGAGAAATGCATACAGAATTACAGTTGAAAAACTTGAAAGAATGAAACCATTTGGAGTCTTTGGCATAGACAAAATGTTGAAGTAGTGTGTGAAGGTGTTCGCAAGGTGCCCTGCACTTCATTCGTCTATTCGATTCTACTTTAATCTTTCTTTTTCTTTGAACTTATTTCGTTATTTTTTTTTTGTTTATTTCTCACACGGAGATGTTTGCCTGATCTATTCACATATATTAGAAAAAAAGCTGGAATATCTCAGTCAATACAGTGATTAGTCTACGAGAATGACGACCGAGATTCGATATCCGGCAAGGGCAATAATGTTGTTCTTCGTCACGAGTCAAGCCCGATTCCAGCCTTCTGTCCAGTGACAACCGGGGCTAAAGCGGAAGTTCAGTTACCCCCCTTTTTTATTGCTAGTGGGGTGGGACTAAGTCCCTTGTACTGCGGCCACTTCTGGCCTATTTTACCAGCCCCAGTTGATAGTTGAGGATGATTGTGGAGCAATTGGTGGAATGAAGACTGGCAGGGGAAACCGAAGTACTCGGAGAAAACTTTCCCCAGCGCCACTTTGTCCACCACAAATCCCACTTGACCAGACCGGGAATCAAGCCCAGGCCGCCGCGGTGGGAAGTCAGCGACTAACCGCTTGAGCTATGGTGCGGCCGCAGTTACCCCCTGGCCACCTCGCTTAGACATGAGATACGTGGAACTGCATTTCCACCTATTTCTTCTTCACGGCATGGTACATAATTGAGTTCGGAAACCATTTTGCCTTTTACACAGGGGATTTTGTGTTTTCTTATTTCGGCCCTCATTCCTCTGCCCTTTCATATTATTATTTTTCTCAAATTCACATAAATTACTTATACTTTCAAGCTAGTAAATTGTAAATATTTTCATACTCTTGTGGGAGCCGGGATAGCGCAGTCGGTATAGCGACTGGTTACGGGCTGGACGACCGAGGGGTCGGAGATCGAGTCCCAGTGAGGTAATGAATGGTCTCTTCTTCAGGTCGCTCAGACCGGCCTCCTATTCAGTAGGTGCCGGAGGCTCTTTCCCCCGGGGTTAAGAGGCCGAGGCGTGAAACTGACCACTTACCTCCAACTAGTGCCGAGCGAGATCAAGAAAATATTGATATCTACATCCACTCCCCCATACGCCTTCATGGCTTAATGCTCAATTAGTTAAGCACAGGGACTTCACCTTACAGTCCCACCTTTTATCATCTTTCATTGAGAGATCGGCTACTTCGTTCCATATTCAACATGGCATTATTAGTAACATTCAGCTTGTTACTGTAATGAGGCCATAAAATAATCTGCAAAGATTCCTCCAGGGGAAAGTGTGCTGTAATTCTAGAATTATTCCTTCGGAGGCACGGCTATTAATGAAGGAAATTTCTTTCTTTTTCACATCATGTTCCAGAGCCTGATTTTCATCTAGTTCATAAATATTATCACTAGTGGCGATTCCTTCTCTCAGCTGACAGGAGAGCGTGTCAGAGTGAAGTTGTGTTAAACACACAAGAGATTGATTGTTAGAGTTCTAACGACGTCGATTAAACCGTGCAAGTCATATATCGTTGATGTCATGAGAAGTTAACAGTTTTGTGGTTGTTTTACGACACACTAAGTAGAGAGACTACATAGTGACAGTGGGTTACTTTATGATACTGACGTACCTAGGCTGTATGACGTCAGGTAGTAAAATGATAGGTGAATTGTGAACTGGACAGAATTTGGGAGGAAGCGGCCGGGGCCTAATCTAGGTAAAATCCTGCCATATTTCTGGAAGAACTGAGAAAACCCACGAAGAGACTAGGTCAGGGTGGCCGGTGACCTGACCATCTCTGGAACCGAGTATGTTCCGAATACATATCAGGAGTGTCACCTCCACGCCAGCGCAGGCGTTAGGCAGTGTCTAATGGTATGATAACAGATGAGTGATAAACTTTAATGGATTGTGAAGGAACCGGTTATCCCCAGTCGAGGTACTCTTGCGGCATTTTTCCTGAAGGGCTGAGGAAATGCACGAAGGACCCCTGTCAGGATAGCCGATGTGTCGGCCGGTATTCGAACTGAGCTATCCAAAATATGAGAAGAGAAAGTCATTGCTACCCCAGCGTCTTTAGCGAGTGCGCAAAAATTCTGAAAAAGCTAGTCATGGCCCATTCCATTTCCCTGGATAAACCCCCTTACCAATTTGCTTGTTATGACCGGTATCCTAAATTGAGAGAATTACATAATTCACAACTTTGCGATTTGTACACTTCTTGTGATATCATTAGGTAACTAAGTCAGCGTTCCCTTATGCAGGCGGATTGGAATAGCTCTACCATTGACCAGCGAGTCATAGAAGACGACGGGAAAGGAACCCGATGTTAGGAGGTATAACTGGGCCACCCTGTCACTGGGGGACGTAATGCTTTTTTTTTTTAATGCTAGTGGGGTAGGACTTAGTCCCTTGTACTGCGGCCACTTCTGGCCTATTGTACCAGCCCCAGATGATAGGTGAGGATGATTGTGGAGCAATTGGTGGAATGAAGATTGGCAGGGAAACCGAAGTACTCGGAGAAAACCTGCCCCAGCGCCACTTTGTCCACCATAAATCTCATTTGACCAAACCCGGGCTCGAACCCGGGCCGCCGCTGTGGAAAGCCAGCGACTAACCGCTTGAGCTATGGCGCGGCCCTTCTGGGGGACATAGATACAGAGACCTAGTTCTCAAGTTTGGGGGTTGGACTCAGGGCTGACGATTTGCTCTGTAAAAAATTATTGTTACGAATTCTAAAGACGTGAAAACAGGATGATCAGATTTCACAAAAGTCGGCAAACTGCATCACCAGGAGTAGACAAATCTGGTAGAATATTCTAAGGAAGTACACGGCTCCAAAAGGACTGTTTCACCAAGGAAGATGATGATGAAGAAGTCAACGATATTGTGATATGATAAGAATTTAGATCGTTTGAAGAAAACAGAAACAAGCTTAGGCTTAGATAGTTTTGAAGGGAAAACAAAGTGTAGATCAGAGGGAACAGTAACACGGAGGTGCGATATTACTAGGTCTAACATTAATTATGATTTTGTAGAACACATTTTTGTGTGACAGGCATACATTTAGCCAGAAGTGATGGAAGCTGACAATCACTGTCAGTGAAAATGTACACCTCCTTTTATGGAATCCCAATGTTTCTTTCCGTGTCTATAAGATCCTGGCTTTGATCCCATCCTGAGCCAGATGCGGACTGTCTGAACCACACCTAACATTCTGCTTACTGAAGAGTACGATCTTCTGCTTTGTAAAGCCGCGTACTTTGGCGGGAGTCCACTGATATTTCGGAGAAATTGTCGCCTCCATTTTCAGGAACCAGTAACAAATGGGTTGCAACACAACTACTCGCGGGTAGAAAACCAAGTCCCTTATAGGCCAGAAAGTAACAACGAGGAAGGCAGTGGTATTAGTACCATTATTTGAAGTTCAGCAATTTAATATTTTCCCTTTACTTATGCCTAAGTCACTCAAGTATTTTCCTCTCTTTAAATATTGCGATTACAAATTATTCTCGTCCTTTTCATGGCTGCTACATATTCCTCCCAGATTATCCTCCTTCGTTTGGTCATCTTAATATTATTTGATGAACGGGAACTTACAAATCACGGGGTTCCTCATTATGCAATTTCATTCATCCTCCTGCTAATTTCCTTTACTTTGTTCCTTCTAGTTCACAGTATCTTCTTCCGTACTTTGTCCTCAGAATCCTTCAGTATGTTCTTGTTTTAGATTTGCACACCAAATTTTACTCTTATATTTAATACGTATATCTGTCGTAGAATCCATTTGTCTGATACACCCAGCAGATCACCGTTCAGGAGACAGACTCATAACCAGATTTGTAGAAATTCCTGTTTTACTCAAATTATCCTTAAAATCCGGGACAGCGTAGTCGGTAAAGCGACTAGCTTCGGGCTGAACGACCAATGGGTCGGAGTTCGAATCCGGGTAGGGTCAAGAATTTTCTGTTCACGTTGTCCAGACCGGCTCTGGGGTCCACCCAACCTCCTATCCGAAGGATACCGGGGGTTCCTTCCCCAGGGGTAAAGCGGCCTAGCGTGAAGCTGGCCATTCACCTCCAACTAGTGCCGAGGTCAAGAAAATGTTGGTCTAAACATTGTAACCGTACGTCCATCGCCAAAGTTATTTAATTAAGGGCATGACCAATTTATGCACTGTTTCACACCCTGAGAGATGATCCTCGGGCGAGATACCATCCCGGGACCGTCTAGTTGTAATTCAACTATTGTCTTCCTTAGGCTTAGGGTGTCACTATTGTCCCTAACGTCGCCAGTTTGCTCCTAGTGTTATAAATCCATGGGATGACATTGTGCGAGACCGGCCAGGAGGGGTCTTGGGTTCCCTGCTCGTGTGCCTTGAAGACCTAAAAAGGTTTATGATGGGCATCTCGAAAAATACGGATGTAGGACAGATGCCGGTGTCGACCCTTCGCTTTCTCTGTTATTTTTCTTGTTTTGTTTTATGCCCACCGCGGGACTTGTAAAGAGAGGGCAGTCGGTTAAAGGGAGCGGAGGAGGACGGTAGTTGAAATGTAGACGGAAAACAGAGAAGTGTTTTACAGTAGGGGATACAAGTAGGATGGACGGAGCGGCTAGCTAGGAGGACTAATGTAAATATTGATCACTGTACGAAATTTTACATTAAGACTTCAAAAAGCGTTGGGTTCTGGAGACCCCGGAATTCATGAACCCCGAACTGTGTTCCAATCCCATATCCGAAGCACCCGTATCCGTGAGATAAAGAACTCATCTCGAGCAATAGTCGTGGGAGCTGTACGTCGGCGGGCGGCTATAATATCCACTCCCCCATACGCCTTCGTAGCGTAGTGCTTAATTAGTTAAGCACAGGGACAACTTTACCTTTCCTTTAATACAAATATAACAAGTATATATGTACATTATATTGTATTAGCATACCTAAACACGTATAACTTTTGTCCTAGCTCGAACAGGTTAAGAAGAGTTGCTAATTTCTGTTTTTCTTCCGGTCCAATTGTCGAAATGTCGCAAGGAGACTTTTTGCAAGGACGTATTGGGGTGAAAATCAATTTGTAATGTAGTCTCTTAGCAACAGATTTCCTTCATTCTAATGGGCACTTATGTTATTACCGGCGTTTAGTAAAAGCTTCGAAGTGTTATTGATTTCGGCGAAAGGTGCGTTTCTAGATAAAATTTATGTCGTAGCGATTATAACATCTAGCCTTGAAACGACGGATGCATTTTGTATTACGCACAGTTTTTATATATGGCTTTATCTCTCGTATATCATTAATATTAAATATTACTTATAATCTTATGCAATTGTGAGCTATTTTTCACATCCAGTTTGTAGTTCTTTAATGGTTTTTTCTGCGAATGCTTGTCTTGTCTGCTATTTGTTAGTGTGCGCCATTTACATATCTCCATAGAAAAACGGATTATGTTCACGTTGACTGCCAAGCAATAATATTAGTACTTCGTTAGCTGGATGGATGTCCTTAGGCTAGTGATACAATTGTGTGAAGCAAAATGAAGGCAAGGGTGTGTGTATCACGATTCTTGTGATAATTTTTTAGGAAATAGTAAAGAGTCCTGGATAAAGCTTGTGACACCTTCCTTCATATGCATTCAACTGTATGATGAGGCTAGCAAGACAGTAAAGTAATAATTACAGAAACTGTCCATTAGTACGTATTTCCGCTACGTGTACCTCACGTTTTGTCGACTTGATTGTAATATTTTACACGTACAAAAATTGCTTGCACAAGATCTGATGGTATGCTTACGATTTATTTCATTACAAGACTTTACGTTCCTAATTTGAATTGTTCATTAGCTGTCACTAGGAAAAAACAATGCCAAATATAGATATCACGCGGCTGACATGTTGTTTCACATTGCATAGAAGCATACCCAAACAAGAAGTCCACGGAAAATCGATTATCACACAAAACTTCAGGAACATACATTCCATATCATAGCCACCTCAGACATTCTCATTGTTGCCATGTTGGTATTACTGAACTTAAAAAATTTTAAAATTTGACAGTACCGTGGTCTATTAACAACAATGTATTAATACAAAGTTTCTTGAAACTCTTTTGGTTAACTCCCATTTGAAAGGTAAATTTGCCCCTTCCTTAAGTACTCCAAGAAGATGTATTGGGGACTGGATGTATAGACCCATGTATTCTTGACTTTGACAGTAGCTGAAGGCAAGCGGTCGGCTTTACGTTTCGGCTGCTTTACTCCCAGGGAAGAGTCCGCAGTAGCCGTTGGATAGGAGGCTGAGTGGGCTCCAGAACCGGTCTTGAAGTCTTGGAAAGAAAATAAATCTTGCCCCTGCCGGGACTCAAACTCCGACCACTCCGCCTTCCAGCCCGTAACCAGTCTCTACATTGACTGCGCAATCCCCGCCCCTTGGTTAAATTCTATTACGGGGACATATATATATATATATATATATCGGCAGATAAGTGTACATTTCCTTTCAAGTTTCTTGGGGTGGGGTGAGACAGTCCCCTTGGTGCTGCGGCCACTACTGGCCTATTGTACCAGCCCCGGGTGATAGATAATGCGTGTGGGGTAGTCGGTGGAATGAGAATTGGCAGGGGAATCTGAAATACTCGGAGAAAACAGGCCCCAGTTCAACTTTGTCAACCACAAATCCCACATAACCTAACCTAGGCTCGAACCCGGGCCGCCGCAGTGGGAAATCGGCGACTAACCACCTGAGATAGGGCAATTCCATGAATATATTTCCTCAGAGCATAGATGAAGCAGGCTGATGAATGTGTAGACGTTACGAGTAGGGAGTACAGGTATGCGAAACACAATGAGGAACGTATTCAGAGAGAGGCCGGCAAATATTACCTAGCGGCAAATTTGTGCAAGGACCTTCAGTGTAACGTTTTATGAAAATCAGCCTATCGTTCCTCGAGTCAGGCATGACAAGGAACAACTACGATTATTCCTTTTGGTTTCTTTATCTAGGAACCCATGATAACTAACGATAGACGGTCACTGGCAAAAGAAAAAAGAAAAGAATGTTCTGTTTTCTTCAGAAAGTTTTTCTCTAGTAGTTGCGTTCGCTCCTGTAAATACTGTTGTGGTTTAGTGATTGGACACGGGGTTTGGGTTTGTAATTGGATTTACTGAACTTGTACGAACCGTGACTACAAGCAATTGTACTGCTCTCGCCAATTCACACACTCGACTTCTTACTAAAGCACATAAGTCTTCAAAACCGTTACTAGGTTACGGCTTTCAACAATATAGATTACTCAACTTGTGTGTTCAGGTCCTTACTGACTGGCGACTATCTCACGGCGAGCGTCGTTGCCCCAACTGTCAAATTTCAACTAACACGTGACATCACTAGTCATCACTGACTACTCATTGGCTCTCACTGGCCATCCCAGGCCAGTTTAGTAAATTGGTGCTGGTCCTCGCCGGCACAGTCGTTCTTGGTATCGGGCCCCGTCGGTACCCATGACGGATTTGTTCTTTCCAGACTTTTACGTGTTTTGAAATGAGGCCTCCTCTTCGAGGAGAGGAGAGGTCTGAATATTGCTGGTCACTCCCCTTCTACTAGTGAGTGGCTCTGCTGGCTCTCATTCTCACTCACTATCTCTCTTCCTCTGCGCCCACTCACTCCCAAACAATGGCGCACTTGTTTGATGACGTAATAGCGTGTATATCATGCCATTGCCTATCAACGGATGGAGTCTGTTGTTAAGTTATTCAGTCGTGTCACAACACGTGAGGAGTGCTACTCTCGAGAAGCGCACAGAATCGCATGACGTCTCCATGTGAGATGGCCCTTACGTTTGTCCTATTTTAACAAAAGTTGCAACTGCCTTGAACTTCTAGTGAAGGCCTCCATTTTCGAACGTTATAAAGGTTTATCCAGCCGTTTGGCGCTAATATTACATCACAGACCGACAGACATGACGTCAGTATAAGGTATTCTCATTTGCTTTCTAAATAAATCAGTTATATTAACAGGCTGATTTATTGGCACAGGGTCTCTCTTGAGGAGCTCATAGCCATTCAGATTTTCAGAAATTTCTCTGCTAAGCGATGCCGGGATATTTGTCAACCTCTCACTCACTCATGGAGCTGAGCGCTTCTTGAGAAGCTGACAATTGTGCAGCCACTCAAGAATTTCCCAGCATTCTAAGGAACCCGAAGGTTCATTACCGTGTTCATAAGAGCCCTCCACTGGTCCGTATCCTGAACCAGATGAATCCAATCCATACCATCCCATCCTATCTTTCTAAGATTAATTTTAATATTGTTCACGTACTTACATCTTCGTCTTCCCAGTGATATTTTTCCTCCTGGCTTTCCCATCAATACCCTACATACATTCCTCTTCTCCCCATTCGTGCTACATTCCCAGCCAATCTCATCCTCCTTGACTTGATCATTCTAATTATACTTGGAGAAGAGTACAGGTTATGAAGCTCCTCATTATGCAGTTTTTCCAACCTCCCATCACTTCAACTCTCTTCGGTCCAAATATTCTCAACACCTTGTTCTCACACATTCTCAGTCTATGTAACGTTTGTCAATCTCTGCACAAATTCAGCTTTGTATCCTGCACTGAACCATTTGAATCGCGTGTACTCTCTCTTACAGACGTATCTGGCTTTCTCAAATTTCGAATGACTTAGCAGCAGCTGTATGTTTATATTATGAATATGTCCTGCATTCTGGCGACGAGACATGAACGTGCAGCGCAATGTGTGTGAATGTTTTCGTGCAAAAGCTTTAAGCAATTATTGCGCAGTGTTTTTAATGGATTGCCTTGTCTCAGGCACACCCAGTGGCTTATGTTCACTTTTCTTCACCTCTGAACATTATCTACTCTTCGAGTCAGGACCGTGACGGAATATGACGGTATCGAATAGGTTCAAGTAGGCCATAATTAAAGTATGCAGTTGAAATAATTTACCAGACACGAATATTTCTAAGTGACCCAGATTTTTCATTATGTCATTGTGTGAAAGGAACACTGTAGAGGAGTCACTGGGTTTTTGAACTTCTTCCATTATCTGGTATTCTAGAAATTATAAAACACAGCGTTTCGGAAACTGGATCTGTTTCCGTCCTCAGGTGAGGGGAGGGATATAACTACTCTGTTGGGTCCCTAGAAAGAACTAACCTCATTTACTGGAAGTTGTGCTTTATATTCTCTAGAATACCGGACGATAGACAAAGTCCAAAAACCCATTAAGTCTGAGTATTATACACCATCGTCAGAACCCTTTTAGAATTCCCGGTAGAGGAGAATATTTGAAGTGTAGGAGCAATCCATCTAATGAACTGCAAAATAAACTGAACACACCTTCTTGCCAATATCTCCACAGAAACTGACGGATAACTACCGGATTTATCATAGGCTACGAAGATAGAGAATTACAGCTAAACTGATTCAACTCTCTAGCTGAAGCAATGAAATAGCTTTGAAAATCTGCATATGAGGAGCCATTAGATTTTGAGACATTTCGAATCCATTAAAATGTAAGCGTCGATTTTGTTTCTGATGAACAGGATAATTTTCTCGCCTGCGGAGATGTGAAGTTGAAAAATACGAGTTGGTAGGGTATGGTCAGACATACTAGCTACTGGTTTTATTTACAACAATAATCTCGGATTTTCCGTGATCGTCTCTCCATTCCAGATATCACGTCATGATTCAACAGAATGTCCTAATGAACCCATCCTTATGTGCGTCTATTTTCCCACTCCATATTCTTAAGGCCTCCTCCTTCCGCCACTTCCGCTCTACATACTCGTAGCTGTTTCTTATTTTGAACGTTAACTCTTACAGAAAATTGCATTCTTAGGAGATCGTCTGCAGTATGTGCATATACATGTATGTGTGTCTCTTTTCAGTTTTGTAACCAATTAATTCTTTTCACGAAATTTGATATAGTAACATGGCGGATGCATTAATATATTGTGGCGTGCAGCCTAAAAGCCAGAATATCTGAGTGGGCGTTCGTTGCTAGGCAACGGCTCAGTAGTTATGTTTCCCATACAACAAAGAACCGTGAATACATCGTTGCCAAGGCGGAAATTGTAAACACGTTAACGCTACAACGCGTACATTGGCAGACGTTACCACGCGAATGAACGTCAGAGTTACTGCTGCTTCCGCTGCAACGAATATCCTTCACGAAGGTGTCTTGCAGTCCGTCCGACTGTAGAAGATAAGAGACCAAACGGAACACAGGACAGATGAGATCAGAGAAGAACGGAACAGAGCTGAGATCAGAGAAGAAACCAGCTCAGAACCATGAGATGAAACGCGAGAGACGACGGACTAGTCAGGTTGCATCGTCTGGTAAACGCTATTTCAGGGTGACTATAGTTAAAACTGTAAACAGTTTATCCGATAAACAGCTCCGTCTAATCTAGAATCAACAATTATTTGTCACGGAACTCCGGGTACGTGACAATAGGAATGTTGTGATATAGGTACGACATTAGCGACACTTTATATAAGACCCTAAAATTGTATGCGGCAATAAGTTTTTAAAAAATGCAGCTTTGTTGTTAATTAAATTAAGGAAAGATAGAGGGGCGGATAGAAGTGACCAGAAGACGAGGAAGAAGACGTAAGAAGATGCTGGATGACCTTGGGGACAGAAGAGAATATTCTCATTTGAAGGAGAAAGCTCTAGATCGCATCAAGTGGAGGAACTGTTTTGGAAGAGACTGGGGATCTGTCGTCTGACGGATTACTGATGAATGAATGAATGAATCAGCACCAATCGTATATATAAAATCCGTTTGATGTATGTTTTCCTTTCAATAACAGAGAGAGAGAGACAGAAAAGAGCAAATGTAGGGGGGATAATATAAGACACTGTCCTTATGAAGGGGAAGGGGTGGAAAAATTGCTGCCTTGTAGGTTCCAGGGCAGTGCACGCTTGCCCTTCTGGTAAAGTGAAGTTGGAGATAATACAAACCGTGAAGAAAGTAAAGCGCTGGGAAATGAACATAGTTTTGGACCGAGTAATGAAGCTGAGCAGGGTCTTGACTGCGTTGCATCGAACTTTCAACATTAACGTTAAGAGGAGCGCATTTCTTATAACGAGGCCTACATTTAGGGCGAAATTTTGATGCTAACACTGAGAAGGTTGCACGTGAATTATGCAGCACCAAATGGAATTTCTGTACCACTTAAGAATTTGTTGTAGAACCGAAGAAAGGGTCGGAAAATTTTGACCAAATTAATTTGTCACAAAATCTTCTGGTTGCAAATTGACTTCTAGCTAGCAGTCCGGTATTCACGTGCATGAGTCCTACCGTTATTCATTTTATATATTGTTGTGTTATTCTGAAATGTCTACAGACTCGTTTCTTGAAGAATGCCATCTTCTGAGATGTGGTGCCGTGTATATATCGCCTCTATCTTCAGGACAGTCTGCAGCCACCTGCTCACGTTTGTTTCTCGCTCGTGAATGTTTCTACCCTGAAGATGGTGGTGATATATTCCTCCGAAACGTCGGTTTACACAAGATCTGCACGGCTCCATATCCCAGAAGACGGCATACTTGTGTGTACTTTCGATGAGGAACATGTGCGAGGGAAACTTATTTCTTAATGTTATTATTTTGATCATAAATTGTCTTGATATTTCTAAATAAATTTGCAGTTGTTTCTGAGGTTTGACGCTTATCCACATAACGTATCCCATATCATTTGAAGCCGGTATTCCTGCTGGTTGCCTTTGTCTCTTCAGATTGTCTTCTTGGTCCAATGTAGGGGATTGGCTGATGTGGCCTTCCGTCGTGTCCTCAGAATTCTGGTTGTCTGTAACGAGACTTTGGATTTCTTGTCATATTTTAGAGTGGGAGGAGTTATACCTAATTGTGTGTCAAACGATATAGTTTGACAATGTAAAACGTAAATGGGCGATTTTGAGATCAATTTCAAATACACATTTGTTTATATAATAACAATATTGTCACGTGTTTCAGTGATTAAAACGCGGGTTTGGATTGGTGAATCGGTCTATTGGATCTTCACTTTTCGTAGCTACAATTAGTTCTTACGTTCTCAAGAATATATGTAATATCTGTAACGTCGCACAGTAAGTTTTATAATTCTTCTTCTGGCCACATTGCTGTTCCCTTGGAACTTCGGAACTCGAGTCCAGCAATTCTCATTCCCGTATTCTCTCATATCCTCTCGGCACGCACCACACACAGAAAACATAGTTCTATTGTTGCGTACCGCAGGCCACACAGAAAACAAGTCGCGTCATAGCCACCAAGCCAGTCCATTAGCGCGCTGACTGTTGCTTAGCAACGAGCTATAAATATTCGTCCTATTGTTGCTTGCGAATATCGCGAGGTATTTATCGAGCCGTTGCCTGGCAATACGTTGACATGTCACATTATCAATTGAAATGAGAGTGTTTAACTTGTTATCAGGGATCAAGGAGAGATAATATTTGGCAGTGAAGGACTGTATTTTCCTAATTCTTGATTAGTTGTTTTTAGCGTTTACCGACTTTAATGTGCTCACTAGCCACTTGATGTACATTTTATTTACATTACTGTCTGCTTATTTCATATTTTGTTTTTATAATCAGGACTGTATTTTAAAATTTCGGCAGTTTTTTAAATGAATATGAGCACCATACCCCAGGCGGAGAAGAATATTTTACTATGGATCGAAGAAATTATTTATGAACTGGTAAATCTAAATTATGTAGGCGGTGGAGATACATTTACTATAGGAAAGAGTTGCCGCTGTTAATGGTTCTCTTTAGGCAGACTGCAGGATGTATGTGTCTTGCGTGTTAAATTTGAATCTAGTAACACTCCAAGATATTTTGTTTCATTGGTTCATTTTAAGGTTTTCATTAAAAAATTTTACTGATTGAACATTGCGGCGATAGTCAACTAATCGTTTCGATAATTGTATTTAAGCTTTTTTCTGTATCAACTGTTATACTCCATTACGGGAACTGAGGTTCTGGAAAAGACTACGTGGTGTGTAATTTCGCAGTTGCTATATTTAAATTGCCTGACTGAACACACGTATTTGTGTCATAAGCATAGGTTAACATGGCTACCTTAATATCATTAATATTAATGTTAAAAATGTGCGCGTGAGTTAGCTTGTCTGAGGAACTCCTGCCGAATGGGGCGTTGGCTTAAAAACTTCCTTGAAGGGTTCTATGTTCTGGGATATTTCTGTCCATGTGGTCATAGATATGGCATTTTGAACATCCATCTGAAGAACATGCAGTTATTCATGAAGGTGCTTTGAAGAGATATTTTTATGCCTTTGATGAGCACCATACGCGGCTTGGAATCATTAGGTTCAATCAGATTAATGTCGATTCGTTTATTACAGCCTGACATGCAACACTATGTTCTATAAAATTCGTTAAAAGTTAATTACTTTAAAATTTCATCGCTACATGTTTCTACCAATGTGGTCGAAAACAGGACAAGCAACACAACACACAACAAGAAAGAAAACAACCCAACAACCCAAACACACATGCGCATCGAGGGAACTTATATATTAACAACATAAGCAACAAAACAGAATATAACAGTTTCCTCGCCCAGTAATTTTAACACCTGATGATGACCACGTTGGTCGAAACATGCAGTGATACATTTTTAATAAATTTTATAGAGCATAGTGTTGCACGTGAGACTGTAAAAACTATTCGACACTAATTAAAAGTGCAACAGGGTGCTACAATATAATATTAACCAAATTAAATTGAATTTCATTTTCTCTAAAAATTTCCTCGAAATTGGATAGTCTTTATATTTGGAGATTTTATGTAGGATATACTACGATTCACCCGAAAGTTTACGAAGCCCATAGACCGCAGTTCATTACGGAAATTCTTGTTCAGTCTTGTTCTGTCACCTTCGAAGTAAAGATGGACAATGTTGAACTGGATTTTTCTACCTGTAGATTTGTGGGCTGAAGATGTGTTCAGATTAATCTCGATAGTTCTGGAAAGTCTTCTTGTCAGAATGGAAATAATCACACACCGAACAGGAAGTAGAACTCTGTTCTGTGTAACGTAGCCTATTGCCTCAGTTGGGCCTTATTTTATTTACCTGTTTACATTATCAGACTGAATTAATGGACAAGAAAATTATTAAATCTTTTAACTGAATCCTCGCATTATTATAAAATTGGATACTCGTATAATAGCCTGGAGGTATCAGCCATCGAAATTCCTCTTTCTCTGGACCAATTTCAGTGCAAAGGTTTCCGCTCCTGGCGCATGTCATGGTTCAGTGAAACATTTGAAGATTTTGTAAGTGGAAATAATCCTACATAAAGAACTTTGCGATATTTTTCTTTCTGTTTTGAATCTGACAAGGAGAAAACGTCATTAGCAAAATTTCATAGCAGGTTATAATATGTTGCCTTTATTTCATTTGTTTTATGTTCGTTTGCACCATTTTGGTGTTATTCAGTATTACCAAAAACTTTACTGTCAGTGATGAGAGAGTGTGGCAAAGCTTTATCTATAGCAGTTCCTGTTAAGATAGTAAAAAAAAAGTAAAAGTAAAGCTATCCCTGTACCAGGCCGTGAAGGCCCATAGGGTTGTGAGACGTTGAGGGTCCCACATTATCTAGATAATCGGCTCAAAGATGGCGGTAAAGTTGTCAGCCTTACGCGCTGGCCGCGCTTTACTCCTCAGGATAAGTATTTAATTAATTTTGTTAGAGGCTGAGTAAACCCCAGGGTCTAGTGCGGCTGGAAGGATTAGGTCAACTGAAAGAAATCCAATGACCTCATGGGGATTTGAACCCGCGACCTTCCGGCTTGTAGCGTAGCATTTCAACCACTACGCTACCGCGTACCCCTGCTGTTAAGATAGACTTTACTTTAATATCTGTTTCTTTCTGTCTGGTATTTATGACAGTGCAGTCGTTGTTGTCAGCCGTATTTTTAAATTTTGGGGTTTGAGAGGAATTTCTTGCAGAGACCCTGTGTTTTCTTAAAGTTCGCCCCGCGGTTTCACTTCCACCTTGAGAAGAGTGTATCTCTGCAAGCCACTGCTGAGGTTTTCATTCCCTGAAGCACCTCACTAGCGAGGCTGACTTTAGCTTTTCAGGTTTTTCTTTGTTTGGGAAGATTTTACTATCTTTCCGTATTGTCACTCTCTCTGAAACTGACTTTCAGATGCTCAGCATCTGGTTCCGCTGTCATTGGAGGAAGGAGCGTGTGTTAGGGTTATTTAGTTATTACATAACTCATTTAACAGTTAATTTCCCTCCGTCAATTTTAGTTGAGTATTATTCTTTTCTAAAATTCGATGTTTAGCCTGAGAGGTCGTCGACATCTAAGCTCTTATAACCCCTTACTAATCTAATATCATTTCCCTAAGTTTAACCAATCTAGCAGCCGCTGTTTGCTCAACAAAGCCGAGCATGCCAGGAAAGTGATAACCATTATCGTTAATACTGGTATTTTCGGGAAGTGGTGACACATGCTAGAAAGAAGCACGTTGCCAGGAGATTTGTTTTTCCCTGTGAAAGCACCGATATGTAGGATGGTCGTCTACCAAGAGTGTTCTGACTCACTGAGCTCAGAAACGTTACCTACGGTGTAATACAGATTTTTGAGGCCGTAGCGACACCGCACCGTCTCAGCCGATGCTTCCTGCGATGGCACCCTTAGGTTTCAATCGGGGTGCGGCTGTCGGGAAGACACCAAACCACACGGTGTTCGCAGAAAACATCTCCTTGTCCTCTTTCATGTATTTAATGTGCGAGGCCTGTTATTTAGAACCAACTGGGTTTATCGAAGTTCTCTCGCTAGACCAAAACCCTAGTCTTGACCTAAGTTTACTTGTTTTGGCCGCGACGTAGCTCAAGCGGTTAGTCGCTGGCTTCCCACCGCTGTGGCCCAGGTTCGATCCCGGGTCTAGTGAAGCGGGATTTGTGGTGGACAAAGTGGCGCTAGGGCAGGTTTTCTCCGAGTATTTCGTTTTCACCTGCCAATCTTCATTCCACCAATTGCTCCACAATCACCCTCACCTATCATCTGGGGCGGGTACAATAGGCCAGAAGTGGCCGCAGTACAAGGGACGTAGTCTCACCCCAATAAAAATGAAAAAAGAAGTTTACTTGTGTGCATTCACAAAGGACTCAGATCTCGGTGAATTTTTTCGAATAATATAGAAAGTAACAAAGCTGATATTTTCATAGACGTTTACCAGCAACGGCTTATCTTGAACAATATTTACCTAAGCTGCTTCAACTCACTGTAGAGGGGGTTAAAGTCAGCAGTACAAATTAAAGTGCGTTCCTTATTATGACTGTCAAATTGCACAAAGCATTCAGTAAATTTTTAACTAGAATTAAGCGAGGAAAATGATAATCCAGATTTTTAATTTGTAATTATGCGTTGTTCTTTCCTCGATAGAAAGGAGAAACTTGTAGATCTGATAATTGTAGTTACATTTGTGTTAAACAAGATTTTCCTTTTTCACTGATGAAAGTTTGTGACTGTGTAAGTTGGCGTGGTTGCACTAGGCTGGCTGTGCGGCTCACCGTTACCTATCAACGTCAAGGAGGCCAAGCGTCCACTAGGACAAAACAGGTTCCCTTCCTTTATGAAGACTCTTACATGTGACTAAGCGTACAGAGGATTAGAGTCTGTCCAAAGAGTAATTTATGAGCCCTCACTTTTACTTTGCAGTTGTGGTTTCAGAAAAATTATGCGAGGTTGTTATCTGTATTTTAAATTAAATTATATGTTATTATTGGTCCAAAGGAGAGAAACCCCTTACGTTAAGGGTAGTTAGGTATATACTGAATAATCACTCGCTGGGGACTGACAGTTTCGGAGCTGGGAGTGAATCTTACAACTCCTCATATTTGAAATATCATTGCAGTATTAGAAACGGTTCTCATGTTCCATGCCGTTGTATTATTTCGACTTGCCGTAAGTCTCAGTGCCAAGTACGACTCTTTGTTTTATTGGACTGATATGACATACTTTCTCTTCAATATTTTCGACATCACTGGGGAGGAAGGATTGTTTCAGTGACCCCTTTCCTCCTGGGAAATTTGAGAGGCATCTCAGCTGACACAACCGGTTCTCGGGCCACATTCAGATCCGGTATCGCGTAAGTGCAAGGCAGAACGCCGATCGGTTGAGGAGTCAAATAGAAATGAAATATTGAAAATAAATGTAAGACACAAGTGATTATATATTTTGATTAAATAGTGCAGTAGACCTGTGGGCTGTGTCTGGGAGTGGGCTGGGTTGATTGTCAGATTGCTCCGTGCTGCAGATAAATCAGCCAGCTGAGATGGAGTGGCAACATTGTCTGTGTGTCGGGTGGAAACCGCAATAAATTTTAAATTTTAAAGACATGTGTATGTCACATTTCATTTCCTGAAAATTATTTCTATATATAGCGGAGATATTATCTTCAGCACAGGAATATCTACTTATGGAAGACAAAAAATAAAGCTAAGTTAGGCTCTACCTAGTGAAGCTTGAAGAATGCCATCTTCTGGGATGTAGCGCCATGTAGATCCCGTGTGAACCGACGTTTCGGAGGAACTTATCGCCTCCATTTTCAGGGTAGAAAAATCTGTGAGGGAGGAACCAGCTTGTGCAGGTGGCTGCAGCCACGCGGCGCATTCTTCATTGTCACCGCCTTAAAGACCTCAGACCTTACTAATGAAGCTTTCTAATGGGCAAAGACATAGACTAGAGACTAAAGCTAGAGTGGATATCAGACTGGGTGGCTGGGAGCTAGTATAACTGACTCAGGATCGATACTTTTGTATCAAAAACACAGAAATTCCGGGTCCTACTACAGAGTGGTAATTAATTGTCCATTATGCTGAATTAACAAATATATCTGATGCTAATTGTTCGTAAGGCACGCTCGTATAGTTTACCGTAGTATTGCTTAGCCCAATGAGAAGACGTAAAATTTACATGCCTTATAAAAATATCTGAAAGCAGGAAGTCTGCGATGTCGCTATGTTCTCTTCTGATTGTTCCAATTGATATGATGGAGGCTTATGGCACGTCAGCAAAATATTCTGCGGCCACACGTTGAGTTAACGCCTATTTAAATCAGCGCTTTCTGAAATTCAATGCTAGTATTTCTACATTTTTTTTAGATCCGGACTTATCTTTCAGTGAGTTATTACTCCCCCGTAATGGGCTGAAGTTGTGCTGCAATCAGCATCGATTTTTCTGGGGAATAGACAACCTGAAACTAATCAACAAACGCACAGGAATTAAATTAATGTTGTATACACCGTAGCCTCTTAGCTTATGGACTGCGTTAGACCTTGATGTACCTGTTTATACAATTACTTACAGAAATCAGACTGAATATATGTATAAGAAAGACATTAGGTCTTTTCACTAAATTCTTACATTATTAAAAATTTGGTACATAACAACCTGATGATATAAATTATAGAAGTTTATAATTGTTGCGGTCGATTTCTGTGTAAACGTTTCCGGCCCTAACGCATGAGAAGTTTCAGTAACGCATTTGAAGGACCTGTAAGTGGCTTGCCTCCCACATAAACAATCTTGCATTTTTTTTTTGCATTCGTGTTTTGAACCTGTCATTGAGAAAATATCATTACCAAAGTTTCATAGTAGGTCAGAAGAAGTTTTTTGTTTTTCATTTTAGTCTTATTATATTCGTTAAGAGTCAGCAGCTGCTGATGTGATAAATAATTACCTTTGAGACTGCGGAACTCGTTAATTCATCGAAGGTGAAACTACTCAGCTGCCTCCATGCAGTAGGGACTTTCCTGTGAAGCTAATAGTCATTCAGTTAATCAAGGAATTCCCAACCTTGCAACGGGCCCGAAGGGAGGTTCATTAATGCGTTCACTAGAGCCCGCCACTGATCATTGTCCAAAATCAAATGAATCCGGTTCACACGCTCTCACGAATTTTGTTCTTTAACATCCATTTTATTATTACTATAGGATTCTGACGATGGTGTATAACACCCAGAGATATTGGGTTTTCGGACTTTATCCATCGTCCTGGTTTTTAAGATAACTAAGGAAAAACACGGCGTTTCGGAAACTGGATCTGTTTCCGTCCTCAGTTGAGGGAAAACACCTATTCTGTTGGGTCCCTTAGAAAGAGCTAGCCTCAGTCACGTCGTGTTTTTTCTTAGTTATCTTAAAAACCAGGACGATGGATAAAGTCCGAAAACCCAATATCTCTGCATTTTATTGTTGTCCTCTTATCCGCTCCTACATCTTCCGGGTAATGCCTTCGCTCCCAGATTTTCCAAACCAAATTTCATATGTATTTTTGTTCCTTTCAGGACTTCCTGTGTGTTCCTTCCGTCTCATTCTGCTAACTTAGGTCACTCTTAAAATTTATAGCGAAGAATACATATTATGGAGCTTCTATACTTATTCTTCTCTTCCTCTAAGAGCGACATCACCTGTGTTAGTCTTGGCATCATCCGTGGTTTTCTCTGGACATTTACTAACAATGATTTTCTTCCTGCCTGGGGTCGTTAGCCCCACGTACAAACCATAAGGAAAAGGCCCAGGGACTCACTTCGTCTGGCCCCTCCTATTTGACCTGTCTGGCAGGGGTGGCCCTACCAGGAGTTTACCCACCCGCTAGCATACCTCTTCAGGTCACTGGGGCGCCCAAACCTCCTCTCCACGGTAAGGCGGTAGTTTTCGATGAGGATTACGAAGCTTGTCATGATGCAGTTTCCTGCACCTCCTTGGTACTTCCTCTCCTTTAGGCCCAACTGTTCCTTTCAACATTCTTTCAAAACTACTATCAGCCTCCATGTATATACTTTGTTTCCCTCATGTCATAATCCACGTTTCACACCTATACAAAACAACGTGTAATATTATAATGCCATATACACATATTTTAATCTTTACATATCTAAGTAATAGATATTAACACAAAAATCCTGAACTAAAAGGAAGAAATCACTTCTCGAATTTTATCTTCCCTTCACTAATTTCTGAAAGAAATTTAATTTCATTACTGTTGATCTCAAAGTTTCAAAGACTTGGTCGCGTAAATTGCTGCTGGACTCGCCAGCATAGTTATTCTTGTTTCTGAGTCGCTCGGAATTCGTGACCGTATTTTACTGTCTCACGAACCTTGGAATTGTGCAACGCTCTTTTTTATCCGTTTTCCCATAAAATTCTGGTGCTCCATGCCAGCGCAGTGATTCTTGGATCCTAGTCCCATGAGACTCATGAACATATTTTACTCTCTGACCGCTCTGGGAGCCTTCAGATCCTTTCTTTTTCTTTCAAAACTCTTTCTGAATTTATTCTAAAATACGTACAAATTCGATTCTTACCTCAAAAGGAACATATAACAACTCTACTATATAAATCATTTGTTTAATGTTATTTTGAAGAAAACTGTTTGTTGTGAGAACCTTATGAAACACACAAATAAAATTGTGAGAAGTGTGAAGGATTTTCGTAAATTAAAGCAAGTGGTACATACAGAATTACCGAGGTTTAAAATATTTTGCATTCAAAAAGATGTGCCCCATAAGAATAATATCTTATTATTATTATTTTATTTCAGACGAATTTCTATTTTAAACAAAACTTACCTTGTTCCGAGAGAACATTTAAATGAATACGTAATTCAGTCGGTAATTGTAATACAGTTTTGAAGGCATCGCCTGGTTTAGGCCGCAGAAAGCAATGTAAGTGCAGGAAACCTGTTTCTGTTAATGAGGGAACGAGAGACTTGCATAAGACTGGCTGCCGCCTTCGTGCTTCCTCATGCGACTTATTTTGTTCACTTTGTGATTCCGTATCATTTGGAAATATCTATATAAATAGCTGACAAGTTGTCAGGCTTCTAATTTTGTTTCAGTGTACTTACTGTACAGTCCGCCTTACCAAAGTCTACTCTCTATGTCGGCCATTTTATTTCTATTCATCATTTGTTATATGGGTTGATCGGTGGAAATCAAGAATCCAAGGAATGGACGCCACATGCTCGTAACAGACAAAGATTAATACACTCTAATTTTTAATATCATGACCGATTTCATGAAGCAGAATCTTTCTCATGAGTTTAACAATCTCTCATCTCGTCACAAGAACTCGTTGCTTACTCCTGTCCTGTGCCAGAAGAATTCACTCCACAATCCATGCACTGTATCCCTAAGAGTCATTCTAATATAATTCTTCATCCACTACCTGGATATTCCAAATAGTCTACTCCATTGATGTTTTACACTAAAACTGTTTAAGCATTGCTCATCTCCCCATGCATGTCACAGTTTCCTTTAAGCGATCATGCCAATATTGATGTGATTTCAGGCGCCAAGGGATTCATATTGCAGTCTTCTGACTTATAATATAACCGAGTCTGATGGGGGTTACAATGTTTCAGAGGATAGCAATGACTCCATTTTCAGGGTATAAATCCCTCTGACATGATTATGTAAGTCGTGTGTTTCGGAGAAACGTACAATTATAAGTGATTTAAGACACCCAGATATTCAAAATATTAGTATTATCTCATGAAAATACAATTATGCAGCTCATTGTGGATTTCCCCTCCGTCCTTCTATTGTTTCTTCTCTCCTATATCCGAATCTTCCCCGGTAGATGACTCTGCTGTCAGTCACCTACAATCTTCTTTTTCTTTATGACGAAATCCATATTCTTTCCTAACGCAAGAAACACAGCTGTTGTCCTGTTATGGATACTGTTGTTCTCCATGTACCCACTAAGCAGCTTAGGAATTTTTCCACTTTAATGTGAGTAATGTTTCAAGATTTAATCCTTCTCCAAGGTGCAGCACAGCTGCAAACAGCATCTGCCGGTTTCTAGACGTTGTTTATAAACACGATATTTCCCTCTAACATCCTTTATTTCTTTCCAGTCCAATATAATTCGCAGTTTCCAATAACATCTTTCGTTTTAGTTCTGATGTTCTAATTTCTAAGTTTCGGTATGAATTCGTAATACACGGATAGTTTTTTATACATTTATAGTTCTGTTATAAGCTGCTTTCTGTGGACAAACACTCAAGTAAAGACACTGAACAGGACAAGGATAGTACTAAGTCAGCAGACGATTAAACATTTTTGGAATGTAAATTGGAACGATAATAATCACTTAGGGGCATTCTTTCTAGTATACAAAAATAATCACACCTGCAGGTAAACGGTATAGTTTGTTAGTAAGAGGGTGTCATAGGCGTGTATAATAGGGTACACTGAGAGATTGTGGATGTGCTATTGTTATACTGAATGCACATGCATTAGAGTAGACGTGATGATACGGAAATAGCTGTCACAAGGAACAAAAGCGTACATTCAATAAACTCCATAAGCTTCACATGAGCAATTTGTTATGATATTTTAATTAATATATAGAGAAGGGAGATATTTTCAAATAAAAAATTAGGATCGGAAGGTTAAATTTAACAGGCAATGATAGTAAGAACTAAACAGCTATAATGTCAAAATATCTAATTCTCGAATGAATGATGTTCCCACATCGCAATAGTCGAAAAAATAATTGCCGTCATACACACATTAGTCACGTCTTGATAGATACGAGACGTTATTCAATTCTACTTTATGTGCAACTTTCCAGAGAAACTGACTCTGATATTTACAACCACTTAGTGTTTGCATGAGTTAGGGAGAGACATTCAGTAAGTCAACGAAGGTTTCGAATCCAAGCGTCTAAACCACGTATAAGGTAATGAAGAGAATTCCATTGAACCTTCAAACAGGTTTCCAAATTTGGAATATATGAATACTATAGTGGACAGCGATGGGGCTTGGGAAATTCATAGAGAGAATATCAGCGCCAAAATTATTCTGCAAAGTTACGAATTGTAATAACACCAACTTTCTGTTTGACGGAGAATATTCAACATTATGAGATAAAGGAAACTTTCCAAATTGTAGTGGTTACAGAATCGAGAACAAACTAATAGCAATAATCTGAAATATGTAACAGACGAAGACGTAACCGTTATAGGAACAAACAAGTAAATATTCTACAGCCAATATTAATGATCTTGAAACAAACGCACTATCAAGAATGTCAGTGACTTGTATGAAGATGCACATGAATATAAGAAGGATCACCAACCCAGAAATAAAGTCACGGAAATTGATAATTTTTTCTGTTGGCATATTACTGCATTGCCTTCAGTAGAAAATAACTTCCTTCTGAAAGCTGCTGAATGCACATTTGCATAGGACTAAAGAGGTAAAAAAAAGTAAAACTAGCTCTGTAACAGGCCAGAGGATTGTGAGACGTCGAGGCTCCCACATTTTCTCTAGACAATCGGTTCACAGATGGCGGTATGTTTGTCAAACTTACGCAAAGGCCGCGCTTTACCCCTCCTCCCTCCCCCAGGAAGACTCCTGGTACTCATTTCTGTTAAGGCGCGTCCGCATTACTCGTGCTCGTGCTCGTGCTCGCCAGGCTTGTGCTCGTCGGGAGACTCGTCTGGCTTTTACTTGTGCTCGTAAATCTTCGTCCACACTACTTCAGTTGCTCGCCAGGCTTCGGCGCGTGAGGATACGTATATTTACTCGTAGTGTGTATAGGCTGTAGTCATATTTTAATTTATTGGCTATAGTTTTAAAATAAAAAAAAATTAAATTTGCTTGTCTCATGACTTGTCATATAGTCCACATTACTCGCGAGCATAGCAAGTCACACGAGCACGAGTAATGTGCACGCACCTTAAGAGACTTAGTCGACTTCAGGGCCATAGTGCGGCTGGAACGATTAGATCAATTAAAAAATCCACTTCATCGAGACTAGAACTCGCGACTTTCCTATTTGTAGCATAGTGCCTTAACCAACTACTCTACCGCGTGCTCCATAGAACTAAACATACCAGTCAAAATAAAATAAGCGAACTTCAGCAGTTAGCAACTGTNCCAGATATTCAAAATATTAGTATTATCTCATGAAAATACAATTATGGAGCTCATTATGAATTTTCCCTCCGTCCTTCTAGTGTTTCTTCTCTCCTATATCCGAATCTTCCCCGGTAGATGACTCTGCTGTCAGTCACCTACAATCTTCTTTTTCTTTATGACGAAATCCATATTCTTTCCTAACGCAAGAAACACAGCTGTTGTCCTGTTATGGATACTGTTGTTCTCCATGTACCCACTAAGCAGCTTAGGAATTTTTCCACTTTAATGTGAGTAATGTTTCAAGATTTAATCCTTCTCCAAGGTGCAGCACAGCTGCAAACAGCATCTGCCGGTTTCTAGACGTTGTTTATAAACACGATATTTCCCTCTAACATCCTTTATTTCTTTCCAGTCCAATATAATTCGCAGTTTCCAATAACATCTTTCGTTTTAGTTCTGATGTTCTAATTTCTAAGTTTCGGTATGAATTCGTAATACACGGATAGTTTTTTATACATTTATAGTTCTGTTATAAGCTACTTTCTGTGGACAAACACTCAAGTAAAGACACTGAACAGGACAAGGATAGTACTAAGTCAGCAGACGATTAAACGTTTTTGGAATGTAAATTGGAACGATAATAATCACTTAGGGGCATTCTTTCTAGTATACAAAAATAATCACACCTGCAGGTAAACGGTATAGTTTGTTAGTAAGAGGGTGTCATAGGCGTGTATAATAGGGTACACTGAGAGATTGTGGGTGTGCTATTGTTATACTGAATGCACATGCATTAGAGTAGACGTGATGATACGGAAATAGCTGTCACAAGGAACAAAAGCGTACATTCAATAAACTCCATAAGCTTCACATGAGCAATTTGTTATGATATTTTAATTAATATATAGAGAAGGGAGATATTTTCAAATAAAAAATTAGGAACGAGAGATTAAATTAAACAGGCAATTACAATAAGAACTAAACAGCGACAATGTCAAAATATCTAATTCTCGAATGAATGATGTTCCCACATCGCAATAGTCGAATAAATAATTGGCTTCATACACAGATTTGTCACGTATTGATAGATACGAGACGTTATTCAATTCTACTTTATGTGCAACTTTCCAGAGAAGCTGACTCTGATATTTACAACCACTTAGTGTTTGCATGAGTTAGGGAGAGACATTCAGTAAGTCAACGAAGGTTTCGAATCCAAGCGTCTAAACCACGTATAAGGTAATGAAGAGAATTCCATTGAACCTTCAAACAGGTTTCCAAATTTGGAATATATGAATACTATAGTGGACAGCGATGGGGCTTGGGAAATTCATAGAGAGAATATCAGCGCCAAAATTATTCTGCAAAGTTACGAATTGTAATAACACCAACTTTCTGTTTGACGGAGAATATTCAACATTATGAGATAAAGGAAACTTTCCAAATTGTAGTGGTTACAGAATCGAGAACAAACTAATAGCAATAATCTGAAATATGTAACAGACGAAGACGTAACCGTTATAGGAACAAACAAGTAAATATTCTACAGCCAATATTAATGATCTTGAAACAAACGCACTATCAAGAATGTCAGTGACTTGTATGAAGATGCACATGAATATAAGAAGGATCACCAACCCAGAAATAAAGTCACGGAAATTGATAATTTTTTCTGTTGGCATATTACTGCATTGCCTTCAGTAGAAAATAACTTCCTTCTGAAAGCTGCTGAATGCACATTTGCATAGGACTAAAGAGGTAAAAAAAAGTAAAACTAGCTCTGTAACAGGCCAGAGGATTGTGAGACGTCGAGGCTCCCACATTTTCTCTAGACAATCGGTTCACAGATGGCGGTATGTTTGTCAACCTTACGCAAAGGCCGCGCTTTACCCCTCCTCCCTCCCCCAGGAAGACTCCTGGTACTCATTTCTGTTAAGGCGCGTCCGCATTACTCGTGCTCGTGCTCGTGCTCGCCAGGCTTGTGCTCGTCGGGAGACTCGTCTGGCTTTTACTTGTGCTCGTAAATCTTCGTCCACACTACTTCAGTTGCTCGCCAGGCTTCGGCGCGTGAGGATACGTATATTTACTCGTAGTGTGTATAGGCTGTAGTCATATTTTAATTTATTGGCTATAGTTTTAAAATAAAAAAAAATTAAATTTGCTTGTCTCATGACTTGTCATATAGTCCACATTACTCGCGAGCATAGCAAGTCACACGAGCACGAGTAATGTGCACGCACCTTAAGAGACTTAGTCGACTTCAGGGCCATAGTGCGGCTGGAACGATTAGATCAATTAAAAAATCCACTTCATCGAGACTAGAACTCGCGACTTTCCTATTTGTAGCATAGTGCCTTAACCAACTACTCTACCGCGTGCTCCATAGAACTAAACATACCAGTCAAAATAAAATAAGCGAACTTCAGCAGTTAGCAACTGTGCATGGTTATTTTAAACTTGCAATTAAATATTAGAATTGCAGGACGAACTAACTCAGCAGGCCAAAGTATATTTTCATACCTTTAATAAGGGCAATAAAACTGTCAGTAGCATTCATCGATAAGTATGGATTTTAAAACAAAATAGCAACTGCTAATCTAAAAACCTGCATTTATCAGATAGGCCTACTGGAAAGAATAATAATATTAGTTATAAACTGTGATTCCTGTGATTCAGTTAACATGGACGTATTGTTTCACGTTCTTACTGAGTTCGCTTTCCTAAGAAAGTAGTTAGGCTAATGACAATATATGTATATTTGCATGAAACCTATAATAAAGCTTATATAGGTAAATATTTAATAGTTTTAAACGAGATCCTTCACTGTTATTTTCGTTCATCCTTACTTTAGAATACGCCATTAGGAAGGTATATACAGGCGTGAAACTGAATGGGACATAACAGTTACTGATCTATGCCCTTAATTTGATGGAAGTAAAATAATCCCTTAAAGAGGAACTCAGACATTCTCTTAGGCGCTACTAAAGAAGCAGGTTCAGAAGTAAAGCTATAGTAAACTAAATGTATGTCGATGTAGCATCACCAGATTACAGGACAATTCAGCAACATGAAGCAAAAAAACAAACTCCGTGGCTTTAGTCCGTAAGCGATCTATACCGACCGAGCGACAGCCGCTTGTCGGCGAAGTTAGTGTGAACTTTTGCGGATAGAGAGTGTCAAGTGGTCAGCGCAACGGATCCCCACGGCCGTTAATCTGGGTTCTCTGGACAGGAGCCGCTGTTTCCTTGAAATACTCAATTATTCTCACGAGATTGAGTGGACCCCTTTCCAGGCCCACTACGTCTGAGAAAATCTTGTAGCGCGGGGAATCGAACCCGAGACCTAAGGATTTGTAGCTAGGAACTCTGACCACTAGACCACACAGGCGGTCTTCAGCAACATGAAGACAACTAATAAATTGAGTATAGAGCAGGGTTAAAATAATTGGAAATGATGCTAACACATACAAATGGCGTGTAAGAAGACGTTAAGAGAACTGTATAGGATTTGACATTTTCACAGCCGTGGTAATGCAAATTTCTATCTTCTCGGATATAACACAGTGTTCTTCCTCCGAAACTTCTGTTGACGTTCAACGGGCTACACGAAGTTATATCTCTGAAAGTGGGACTAATCGAATTAAGAGCAGATTAAGTTCGGGAAATACTTGCTATCATTCAGTTTAAAATCTTTTGCCTTCTCTCTCGCTCCGTAAATAATGAAAATTAAAATATATAAAACTACAATCTCGCCGTTA
>NW_019722429.1:1022720-1039396 GCF_002891405.2 Cryptotermes secundus | reverse complement strand
TGGGGAAACCCACCCCCTCCAATAATAATAATAATAATAATAATAATAACGAGGACGTATCTCTGGATAAGCCCTCTCCACGTCACGAAGAATACTACAGCTAATTAGCTTATAGAACCAAATGTAATTCTGATTGCTAATTTTATGTAAATAAAAAAAATCTCTCAAGTCAAGGAAAGAACATAGGCTGAGGGTGTCTGGAATTCGGGTGTTGAGGAAATTTTTGGACACAAGAGGGTTAATATAATAGTAGGCTGGAGGAAGTTGCATAATGAGGAGATCTGTATCTTATACTTCTTGCCAGATTTAATTAGAATGATAAAACCAAGAGGAACGGTCTGGCTATGATATGAAGCCACACATACGGTAGAAGAGCATACGAAGATACTGTATGAAGAGGGAAGACGGAAGACAATCAGAAACACCTAGACATAGATTGAAGTATAATATTAAAATGAATATCAAAGGAATAGAATGGAATTATTTGGACTGAATAAATCTTGCTCAGAATAGAAACCAGTTGTGGGATTTTGTGAACGCGGTAATGAACCATCAGGTTCCATAAAATACTGGGTGTTCAGAGTACTTTGTCACCATCAACGCAATAATTAACTGTAAAACTGATATTAACATGTGTCAATACTTGTTCTATTGAGTATATCCACTACATATTTCGATCGTATTAGATCGTCATCAGGTGGTACATGAATATAAACATGTCTTTGTTAAATTATTTAGCTAAATGAATCCACTTTACCTTGATTATACTGTACAAAACAGGATGGAAAATAAAAGTATTGGGTATTCACTGAGTAGCATAGCAGTTATTTGCTCTGAAAGAGGATTCAGCTGAATAGTTAGTCTAGTATTGATCCACTTCCAGCAGTAATGATGCAAACAGAGTGATGAGCAATAAGTTCTGAACTCCATCAAGAGATACGTGTATTTATATTATTATTGCAACGAAATAATTGCCGGAAGCAGAGAAAGAAATCTACTATTCAATCGATCTATAAAATAGTTAATAAAGCTCACTATTGAAATTTTAGGTACATGGATGGCTTAGTCGGTATAATGATTAGCTTCGGGATGGACGAGTAAGAGGCCGGAGTTCGAGTCTCAGTAGGCTGAAGGATTTCCTCTTCTCCACGCCATCCAGACCGGCTCTGGGTTCCACCCAACCTCCTATCCAATGGGTACAAGGGGCCCTTTCCCCGGGGTTGAAGCGGCAAGAGCGTGAAGCTGACCACTCACCTCCAGCTAATGCCGAGATCAAGAAAATATGTATTTGCTCATACGCCCATGCACCTTCATGGCTTAGTGCTTAGTTAGTTAAGCACAGGAACAACTGTACCTTCACCCTATTGTCTAAGTTGCTGAGGAATATCGCTGTTGCCAAATTCATACAAAATTATATGCAGTATTTCTTCTGTCGAGCGTAATTTCAGACGTAGACGAAATTGTTGGGGACCACATCGAATTTTATGTTCCCATCAAAATAACTGCGAATCAAAACGTGTTTAATATTATACGTAACAAAATCAGCGTACAGCTGGATTTGAGATTCGCATGGCGATGACTTTGAAAAGTACCTGTAACGCCATGTGTTTCGAAGGACTGTATCTCCCAATCTCCTCTTTCGAAGAGCAGGAGAAGAAATAAACCAGTAGAAATAGGTGACAAGTTGAGCCTGCAGCCTGCTTCTGAGAATTTCAAAACCCGTTAGGCGAATATTTGTCTGTTGAATTTCGAACCAGAACGGTCACGGCAATAAGAAACGCAATTGTCATTGCTTTTCAAGTCTGCTTTAAATTTGGTCTACACAGTAAGGAAGATCCTAGCCGACCAAGGTGGTGTGGGACTGATGAGACTTGTAACATTCTATCATATATTGATTATGTTAATTTACTGAGTAAAAACGAATAACGCAAAGAAGTACATAGAAAATATAAGTTATTGTAAGCTAATAAATTTACTGACTTAGAAGTAACCTAAGCATATGCTCATGAATTGTCACTAGTATTGAGGGCAAGATTATATACGTAATAGAGAAATGGGTAATATGCCTTGCACAATGTAAGGAACGACAATAATTATCAATATTTTGTTCACGAATATATTAAGGACAGTTTATATTCGGTGAATTGTTGCTATTATTCCTAAAATTTTCTGTTTGTCTCCGTTATGTAAGATTTGAAGCTTTGAAGGCGATTTTTTCCCCCCTTGGCACTACTGCCCCAGTGGGCCTAGGCCTACCTCCATGAACTCCGTTCACTTCGGTTTTTCTAGATCTTACACATACGGTAGGACTCCTTGGGCGAGTGATCAGCTCGTCGCAAGGCCTCTACCTGTAGACAAACACAGAAAAACGCACACAAACATCCATGCCCTGGGTGGGATTCGAACCCACGATCCCGGCTTCCGAGGGAGCGAAGACAGTGAATGGCTTAGACCGCTCGGGTACCGTGATCGGCTTGAAGGCGAATACATATGTTAAAATCTTCTCTGGCCATCGGCCGAATCGGAGTTTAGTTACAAACCAAAGTTTCCGAGATCTTCTCCGTCGCTTAAGGCTCGTCGACCCTGATGAAGGAGACGGAAGATATCTCTGAAACTCTGAATTTTACCTCAACACTGTCGAACTGGTCGGAGAATATTTTATCATACCGCCTCCATTTCATTTCCCTGACAGCACATTTCAGTAAGGAACCAGTCCAAACATCGTGAAGATTTACTTGATTTTTTAACTGACTGTACCTGCCTATTTAAATTGTCATATAAAGTATTACGCAAAGTGGTTGAGTTTTTGCAATGCATGTTAACAAATTGGCTACAATGATCAGATCAGTCGTGCAGCTTGAGAAACTTGTATCCTTAAAAAGAAAAGCACACTACTGTTGTCTGCTTAAATTAGCACAGTATAGCACGTCATATGTCTTGTGTGGGTGTGAGCGTGGTGATTTTATTGGTAATTATATTTCCTACACCTTTGTTAAATACTCACATACAGTCTTACTCTTTATCGCTTTTCGAGGTTATTTTTAATGGCTTGATAACAAGTAGGTTACATCGAAAATGTATTGAATTTTACTTGAGAATATAGTGCTGAGGAGAATATTTGTCCCCAAAAGAGCGATAATTAATACGTTCATAATTTGTGCTCTTCGTCTAAGACTAAAAGCAATATTATATTATATGCAATTTGTGTGATCAGTGTTCCGAGTGTAGCCAGAACATTTTACTTCATTTCGTGTATGGTACCGAAAAATGTGACAACATATCGTAACCAGACGGAGACAACGTGTGGAACACGCAGCACGAATGAGGGAGATGTTAGTTGCCCATAATTTTGTAGTAAAAAAAAGTGAAGGGAAGACAATTCAAGAGATTAAAGTGTAGATTAGACGATCAAATGAAAATATATTGTGCCATGACACCTGAAATCAGAATTAGTCCATTGCTAGACAACGGCTCGCTAAAGTGCCTATCCGCTGCAACGAATACACTTGTAGAAATCAGAGACGTCCATTGCTAGACAACAGTTCACTAAAACACGTATCAGTGACAACGAGTGGGCACGCAGTTGTACACGAACTGTTGGGGGTAGTGGTCTCTATTCAGTTTGCGCCAAGTTTAAAAAATGGGAACACACATTGATTCGAGAGGGCTCCCCACAGAAACAAGAACGAAACCGTCAAACAGTAATAAATATCTGGTCGTAAGTCCCAGATTGGGCTCGACACCAAGACTGACTCTCTGACCGTCAGTCGCAATGTGACTTTGACTTGATTAGAGAGTTCAGGCTTCAGTTCGGTCGCAAGTGAGCCGTGAGTCGCCATTCAGAAGTAGGAGAATTCAGAAGTTCAGCTGTGGAGTGTTAACCAGCGGACAACGAAAGCTGAAGAAGTGATTGATTCCTAAATCAGAACCAAGTCAGTCACAGCAGAAGTTAAGACACTCGTAGTCTTAGGCAGTCATTGATTGTGAGATGTTATAATTGGATGTAATTTTAAAGAAGGACCAATAAATCCAGTCATTCAATCCAGAACACATTATTAGTCACGCAAACCTCTAAAACGTGACAGTATTTTACAAAGTAGGATGTGAGGGGGCACTTTGGATTGAAGTGACTTACGATAAAGTCTGATAGCGGGCTGCCGTTAGTATAACAGTCCTGAAACAACTGCTACTGTAAGAGATGGGGAATTTATTGATCAATGCGCGACTGTCAGCTTCTACTTTTAGAACAGACAAATTGGTACAACTTCTTTATTACAACCGTCACAACACAATTAATAGTCTAGTTTCGGCTTTTAATAGCCATTATCAGGCAAATAGATGTTTAACATATATACACCACTGAACCGCAGTACTAGTAAAATTGGATATAATATATTAATTATATAAAACACTTGACGTAAAAATACAATGAAACAGAAGTTATAGTATGAAACAAGAATAAAATTCTTTGATTGATGTTTAACATCATCGAGTCAGTCGTTGGTTTTGTAAATTGGTTGCGTTCCCACGGACAAATTGGAAATTCTATATTTTGTGTATATAAAATTGTATAGGAGGCTCGTGATGCAGACGACAACTGAGTCGTTATTTACATTCCCTACAGAACGGACTATACTTTGTAAGATGAGGCATAGCTTAGGCCGCGCCATAGCTCAAGTGGTTAGTCGCTGGCTTCCCACCGAGGCGGCCCGGGTTCGACCCCGCGTCTGGTCAAGTGGGATTTGTGGTGGACAAAGTGGCGCTGGGGCGGGTATTCTCCGAGTACTTCGGTTTCCCCTGCCATTCTTCATTCCACCAAATTCTCCATCATCATAATCACCCGGGGCAGGCAACACTAGGCCAATCAGTGGCCGCCGAGCCGAGTGGACCAGTAGGACTCCACCCCCCACTAAGCGAATTAAAAAAAAAGTTCATTGCTCCATTGATACGCTGGCTTGCTGCGATAATAAATTTACTGGCAGATATTTATCTGTTCAGAACCGAAATGGACCAAACTTATTGTTCTCTCCGATACTTCAGTGTCATACGGACTTCTTTTCCTAGTAATGAAACCGTATCCAGCCATCTGTGTCCAGTGATTAGCAGGTGCCGGCAGCTACTAACCTCTTTTCACTGAAAACAACGGTTGCCGTCAAAGCCTGAATCCCTTTCAACGGCATTCCCTCCCCGCACCCCTCCAAAACCACCCGCGCATCACTGCTTCTCTATCAACACAGACTTTGTGTCGCTCACTGCGCCTTTGTGCTTTGTACCGTCACAATGTCTGTCAGTTCCTGAAAAATAGAATTGGCCGATCTCTATGGACAAAAAAGATACTGACATTGAAGGCATTTCAAAATAAAACACCGAAAGAGGATGATGTTGTGACAAGTAGATCCATTGCTAAGTAACTGATGTGTAAAATGGTGACATTACAACAGCCGTTGCTACGGAACATCTCTGTGGGCAACGAGGGAACACGCAATAATGAAAGAGACGTTTTTTGTGCGATCCGTGCCGGGGCTATATAAGGAGGATTAGTATTTTGTTTGAGTTAGTTGAGTGTTGCAGTTATTAGAAGTAAGAAGCTGGTAGCTGAGGCCGGAGACAATTCGGGAACCCAGAAGAAGAGGAACGTCCGCCGTTAGAACCGCTACCAAACAACGGCTAGTAAAGGCTGAGAAGACTTTATGTGTGGTGTAGTTACAGTGAGGCCACGCCATAACTCAAGCGGTTAGTCGCTGGCTTCCCACCGCGGCAGCCCGGGTTCGATCCCGGGCCTGGTCAAGTGGGATTTGTGGTGGACAAAGTGGCGCTGGGGCGGGTTTTCTCCGAGTACTTCGGTTTCCCCTGCCAATCTTCATTCCACCAAATTCTCCATCATCATAATCAAACAAGCAGACTGCTTGTACCGGTTCTCACGGTCTCTTCGCTTGCGGATTTCTTATTTTTCCCTTATACCCTGAGGATGGGGGCGATACGTTCCTTCGAAACGTCGGTTAACACCACATCTACACGATGTCATATCCCAGAAGAATGATTTCTTCAACTGTCTAAATGATTATGTAACAAACTCGCTGTCCGGCAGCAGAAACGGAGAGCCCAACATAGCTACCAAATCTCTCCATGAACGCAGTCCTGACCCAGTCAACCTAGCTCCTACCTTCAAGATGCATACCTGTGTCTCTGAGAGCGATTCTGAAAATGTCTCTTTACTTTCTACTCTATGAATTTACAGCATTCTCAGGTGATTCAAACGTCTCTCTTTATACTCAAGCTCTGTCGTCCATTCCCAAGGTCTTTCTAAAACGTTTCATAATTAATATATTTTACGGCGATGAGCTGTTAACCATAAGCTCAACAGGCGACCTGAAGGACGATTCAGATTCTATTGTCCATGGCTGCCTATTAAATGTTTTGTGATATTGTTTGCTTCTGGATGCCACATTCTCCATCTGAAACCCGAAGATGCGCTATACTGTAATAACTCCTTTTATTATTGTTGTTTTAAATATTACGTATAAAATGAATGGGAAATTCGATCTATAAGGTTTAGTTTCAAATGTATCCACAAGGTGTGCTGCTTTCACTTCTGGGTGTGTCATCTGTCACAGCTTTATTGGCCAGGTGCTTGGGTAATCAGGCAGATTAGCTAAGATGTGGAGAAATGTTTCCAGAATACTTGTATATTGTAAAACTTTTTAATGTCCTTGTAGTGACAGAAATAGCGAAGAGGGGGTCATGTTTAAAGATGTAGGGCCAGGGGTGATAAAAATTCAATGTTGCTTCGAATCTCATCCAGACAGCCGTGTTCTAGCCAGTGAAACTGACTTCAGTGATGGGATGTGTTATAATCCTTAATCTGATATCTCGAAATAAGGAAATCCACCTTCTTGTCTCTTATACTTAGGTTTGCAGTTCTGTTTTAGTGAAGTACCGTTTACTTATCTTCTTCTACTAATACTAAGCTCGGGAGATCAGATCTTTTGCATCCGTCAGATATTGGAAAGAATGGGAGTATAATGAGACAGTACATCAGCTATTCATAGACTTCAAGAAAGCCTATGATTCAGTTAGGAGGGAAGTATTGTACAATATTCTAACAGAGTTTGGAATACCCATCAAACTAGTTAGGTTGATTAAAATGTGTTTAAACGGAACGTATAGTAAAGTCCGTGTAGGTAAACATTTGCCTGATAAATTTACAATCCAGAATGGTCTAAAACAAGATGTTTATCGCCACTCCTTTTCAACTTTGCTTTAAACTATGCCATTAGGAAGGTCTAGAGAAACCAGGTGGGACTGAAATTAAACTGGACACATCAGCTGTTGGTCTATGCCGATGATGTGAATCTACTGGGTGATAATATAGATACCATAAAGAAAACCACACAAACTTCAATTGACGCAAGTAAAGAGGCTGGTATAGAAGTAAGCATAGAGAAAACTAAGTATGTTGCTGTCTCGTCACCAAAATGCAGGGCAAAATCATGACATAAAGATAGGACACAGATGTTCTGAAAATGTGGCACAGTTCAGATATTTTAGAACAACGATAACAGATCGAAACCTGATTCAGGAGGAAATTAAGAGGAGATTGAACTCGGGTAATGCTTGCTACTATTCAGTCCAGAACCTTTTGTCTTCTCGTCTGCTGTCCAAAAACATAAAAATTAGAATATAAAAAATTATAATTTTGCCTGTGGTTCTGTATAGGTGTGAAACATGGTCTCTGACATTAAGGGAGGAACATAGAGTGAGGGTGTTTGAGAACAGGGTGTTGAGGAGAATATTTGGACCGAAGAGAGATGAAGTGACAGGAGGATGGAGGAAACTGCATAATGAGGAGCTTCATAACTTGTACTCTTCTCCAAGTATAATTAGAATGATCAAGTCAAGAAGGATGAGGTAGGCAGGTCATGTAGCATGAATGGGGGAGACGAGGAATGCGTATAGGATATTGGTTGGAAAGCCGGAAGGAAAGAGACCACAGGGACGACCAAGGAGTAGGTGGGTGGACAACATTAGAATGGATCTTAGAGAAATAAGATGGGATGGAATGGATTTGATAGATCTGGCTCATGATAGGGACCAGTGGAGGGCTCTATGAACACGGTAATGAACCTTCGGGTTCCATAAAGTGGTGGGAAATCCTTGAGTAGCTGCAGAATTGGGGAATCCTCAAGAAGGCTCTAGCTCCATGAGTAAGTAAGTAAGTAAGTAAGTAAGTAACACTAAGCCTGGAGCACTCGGTAGCGAAGTTGGTTGAGTTACTCTGCTACAAGCCGGAAGGTCGAGAGGTTTGATTCTATTGAAGTTATTGGATTTTTCAGTTGACCTAATCCTTCCGTCCGCACTATGGCCCTGGAGTCGGCTCAGCCCCTGACAGAAATGAGTATCAGGAATCTTCCTGGATGTAGAGGCCGGCCGGTGCATAAAGCTGGCGACCTCACCACCATCTGTGAATCGATTATCTGGAAAATGTAGGAGCCTCGACGATCTGTTACAGGGATAAATTAATTTTTTTAACACTGACCTGATGCTCTGTGTATAGATTTGAGTGTAATATTGACCAAAATTAAGATACATGAAATGCAATAATTTGGACTTTATATGTCTTGTTCAGGATATGGACATGTGGCGGGCTTCCATAAGCACTGTAACGAACTTTTCGTACCTTGAATTTATTTACTGTTTGAGCGACTATAAAACTACAAAAAAAAAATACTCTAATTCATAGAGTAAGTTTAAATCTGAGACCTCATAAAACAAACATGACCTGTCTAAAATTTAAATTCCGCTGCATTAAAATAATTTACTCATAATTATCCTGCCTTCAGTTCGTGTAAAAGTGTAAGAAATGTCTTAATTGATTCATATTTTAAATTTGTGTCTTTCTTTATTTATTATTTCAAAATTTTACTTATTTTCCAAACATTCCTTGATACTGATGTACGATTCTGTTTACAGTCTAGAGCTAATCAGATACATATGACTTCCATAATTAATTTTACCGAGCTTATCTCTCAGCAGTTCTCGTGGCGATAATCTGTGAAATTACAGCTACAGAACTGGACAATTAAAGTGGTCATTACATCGTGTTTAATCACCCCTGATCCATGCATTCCACTGCGTTGGTAGGATGGCCGTGTAGTGTGTGGAAAGCCACCTAGGTCTTACATTAACACACTTTGCTAAAAATAAAGGAACTTGTTAAATGGTGTTTCTGCTTCCAAGGTCTTACATATAAATAGGCTAGGTGTTAGAGAATTATATCTTCGGTCGTTCCGCTGTAATATACAGTTAAATAAATCAGTTAGGTTAGCAGTAAATTTCATCAGTTTATGAGAATTAGTAATAATATATCACGAAGTTTTAAGGATACAACGGCACAGTAAAAATTTGCTTGTCCAAACCGAAATCAAAATTTATTTAAGCTTTATATCATAACCCGAAAAGACCTGATGTCAGGGTCTTTCCTTTTTTTTTCTTTCTTTCTTTTGCACTACAGCCCCAGTGGGCCTAGGCCTGCCTCCATGAACTTCTCCGTTCACTTCAGTTTTTCTAGATCTTACACATTCGGTAGGACTACTTGGGCTGGTGATCAGCTCGTCACAAGGCCTCTACCTGTACACAAACACAGAAAAACGCACACACACAAACTAAACATCCATGCCCTGAGTCGGATTCGAACCCACGATCCCGGTTTCCAAGCGAGCGAAGACAGTACATGCCGGGGTCTTTCCTTACAATGGGATAATTTTCGTTCACACTGCATCATGTATAATTATAATGCATATTTCTTGCTAGCCTCATCATACAGCTTAATCTATAGTCACGTGGTAAGTGTGTGACTGTAGACTGTTTTTGGATTGGTAATCGAATTTATTGGACTCTTTGTTACAGTACGTCATTACATTTAAACATCACTAATACACACACACACACACACACACACACTAGTGTCCATAGTCACGTTTTCACTGTCGATGCTTGGTAGCGGCTTCCAACGGCGGACGTTCCCTTTCCTCTGTGTTCTTGAACTGTTCCCGGCCCCAGCTACCAGCTTCTAGCAGCAACAGCTCACAGCTGTTTGAACCCCAGCAGTTCTCTAACTCACTCCCTCACTGGCTGACGAACTGCTACAAAGAGTTACTGCACGACTGGCAGTTAGCCGCCAATTACATCGTAGTTCGTCTTGGCGCCTAACCCTTGTGGATCGCGGCAAAATGTTTTCTTTTTTCAACTGAACCCTTGCGGCCTTAGTTATTACGTAACACTCTCTGACGACAGGATGGGTTTGTCTCTTATGACGGGGCTTCGCCTTTGTCAAGTCTACGTACCTCACATGTATAGGTCTACATGTTTATGGGGAATGCCTTTTCTTCGCGGGAAGCGGTCACTCAGATAGGAGTGGTACTTTGGAATGAAGAACCTTCCTTGGAGTCTGAGATGTGCCTCTGAGAGCAGAACAACATCTATATGTTTTTTTTATTGCTAGTGGGGTGGGACTAAGTCCCTTGTACTGAGGCCAATTCTGGCCTATTGTACCAGCCCCAGATGACAGGTGAGGGTGATTGTGGAGCAATTGGTGGAATGAAGATTGGCATGGGAAACCGAAGTACTCAGAGAAAACCCGCCCCAGCGCCACTTTCTCCACCACAAATCCCACTTGACCAGACCCAGGATCGGGAAGCCAGCGACTAACCGCTTGAGCTATGGCGCGGCCTACAAGCGACTTAGTCCTCCCATTGTCTCTTCTCGGTAGACGTGGCCATGCACAGCCGGCAGAGTGTTTTCTGTGTACGTTACTTGCGTTTGTGTTGCATTGTTTGTTGACATGATTTAGATTTAGGCGATGGTTCAATTCGATTCGCTTGTTTAAGATTACGTTAAGAAAGCCCGAAATCTTACTGAGGCTAATTAACCTCCGGAAAACAAACGGGGCGACGGCCATCGCTATGCAAAAGCAACAGTAATGAGCCGTTTTAGACAACGGCCTGCAGCAACAATGGGAGGATTGTTGGAAGCGGTGTTTTCTATGTGGTCCGATAGGAAACTATGTCACTCGACCGACCGAGTTGAGTTCTGGATTGACAGAGGACTTGTACAGGGTGGGGCCAGAAACTTCCTTTTTGCGAAGACGCATTGTGAAGGGAGGGGAGGTCGCAGAAAAGTGGGGATAGGCTCGGCGAACGCAGCAGTCGCGGAAGTTTCTGTCTAATACCCCTCAATAGGAAACATGAGGTGGACAAGTGAGCAGCATGCGTTTGCTGTTGAAGCCTATTTTTCGAACAACCATTCATAAGTGGCGGTGCAGCGTGCGTTCCGTACTCACTTCGGAATTAAGCCCAGAGGTCCGGCTTCCCACCGGAAATCGATTGTTTTGTGGGTAGAGAACTTTAGGACAACAGGCAGTGTGGTGAAAAAATCATCAGGACGACAACGGACCGTTACGACGCCAGAAAATGTGGATGCAGTTCGGCAGTCGATTTTGAGATCTCCAAGACGCTCCGCTCGCAAACATGCAGTCGTCCTAGACACATCCAATCGTTCAATGCGCCGAATTCTTCACGTACATCTTAATTTCCATCCATATAAGATGGTTGTTGTGCAGGACTTGAAGCCATAAACACTGAAGTTGAGGGATCTAAGGTGTTGGAAGCCGTTACCAGACAACGACTGGTGAAGTCACAGCAGACTGGGAAGACTTAGTACGTGCTATAGTGAAATTCTGAGTGTTATAATTAGCGATAGCACTATAGTTACTTGTAGTCACTACCTGTAAGTGTTCAGTAAATCCAATTAGCAATTCAAATCTCGTTTACAGTCACTCGTACACGTGACAATATATCAAAGGGTCATTTGTACTCCATATTCGTAGAGGTTAACAATCGTTTAGGGAATTGCATAGCAGTTAATTTTAGATGTTATGTAATGTTGATTACAGGCCGTTAAAGTTACTCACACGTTTACTTGAAGTCTTACTTGAGGCTTTATGCAAATTTAACTTGATCACCTCAATTTTAAATTCACATATTAAATTAATAAGGAAGGTGAGGTGCCGTCCGTATCAGTTTTTGTAACTGCCTATCTTGTGCCGGTGTAAATCCTATCGCCTTTTTCTTTTTTTTATATTAAAAACAAATTGAGGGCATTATCATGTAATATTTTGTGTTACTTTAAACGGGAAAGAAAATTAGTATACTCATGTATGCAAATGGAAAAACGACTTTTGAAGTAGCTAAGTGCTTAGTTAGAAAGTCCTGTGCAAGCTAGTTTTGCTGTGGGCGGAGAGCAGCTTGATATAAAGATCATCAACTAATACTAGTTGGCTAGCTAGGATGTATATAAATATTCCTATTCATTTTATTTTGAATGTTTGAAGGTCTAAATGACTGAATTTAAGAACATAACTGTAGAAACAAGCGAACACAGTTGTCGAGTGGTATAGGGTATGAAATGTACTTCTTTCGCACAAACACTGGGATCACGGGTTCGAATCGCACTCAAGGCATAGATATGTGTCTGCTAGTTTTCTGTGTTGTCCTGTGTATGTAGAGGTCTTGTAACGGACCAATCATCCCTTCAAGGAGCCCTACCGACACTATAAAATTTGGGGTTTTTTTTTTTTTTACAATTCTGATTGGAAACAGATTAAGTAGCCTAATAAGTCAAGTTAAAAACGAAGAAAAAGAAGGATGAAAGGAAAAACAATTGTAGAAAAAACTAACAATAAAGGCAAGTTAAAAGAGAGAGAGAAAGAAATAAAATCCACAGAAACTTGTAAGCAGGAGAATAAAGAAATTGGACGTGTATTGATACATAAATAATAAATTACTGACTTCTAGTAGGTGACTAAAGCTAAGGCCTAAGGCAGAAAAACTTATAACTAAAGATTCCTGAAGTAAAAGGGAAGTTGACTGACGAGATCTTTCATAGACATGACACTGAACGTAATTTCTGAAATGAAATTTGAATCCAAGTTACTTGAACCCATTTGTAGTCTACTTCTCGTCATGACATACGCTGTCACAATGCTCATTTGTGTATGTGTGTGAGTCAACTTCGATGTGATTATCGTTTTAATAACTTTTGAATCAGTTGTTAATTTATAAAAAGCGCATTATCTGGGTCAGGTATGCTGCAACAATTTCCGAAAGACTAAAATGACGTGTATAAATGGCAGTAGTTGGATGTCACGTAACAATGCGACTTAGGTCCATTTAGTTTTAAAAATGATGTCACATGTTCTATGGCAGAGAAATTCAGCTGGGGCTGCCTAACGATTTCTGCTGTTGGAATGGAACCGATTGCCTGCATCTGCGATCTATATTCTTCACTGAATTTGCCCAAGGGAAAGCAGGCTTACAAGCATCGTGCTTACCAACTGGTAAAAGGCATAAACATAAGAAATGACAGCAACAACAAATATACTCGGTTCTCATTAGCATAAATCATCACGCAAGTTTGACAATATTCTTTTCAATTATGGATTTCATCATTAGAAAAGATGGACGCTAATTTGTTACAGGCACTTCGAGTGGTAAGTCGGCTGGCAGTGTCTGACCCCTGAGTTTCCGCACCTTACAGAATTCAGCTAAAAACACTTCTTTCTTCTTTCACCTCAGAGAAAAATTTCTGCACTTGAAGTCTTATTTAGCCTAAATCGAGGTATATTAAATGAACGTGTGAAATCAAACTGACTCTCTGTTAGTAGAACACGAAGGATCAACAATGGCAATATACTAATAGTCTAAAGTTGGATTCCTTCCAAAACTAGTTAAATCAACGGCACACGTCAATATCTTCTGTCTTCCTGCTGCTCATATTAACATTATTCACCCAACTGCGCTCTCTGTCTAAACAAGAAATGCTATCCTTGCCTTCGTCATCCTTCGTCTACTCTACTTGAGATATTAGCTGAAGAATAGAAAATACTGCATAAATAATAAACACCGTGGAGCAGAGCTCTTTGAAATAATATAACGGATTTGATCAACGCGTTTCAAGGCAATACCTCTATAAATATTGTCCAACACGCAACAATAGAAGAAGCTTTGTTTTCTGTTGATCCGACTGACGCGCCAATAGATTGGTTGGATAGCGATCACGTGATATGTGTTTACTATAGGTCCATGTCCGTTCTGCGGCTATATAAGTAAGAGCTACAGAATTCATTCAAGACAGTTACGAGTTACGAATCATAGTGAGGGAAGAAGCATGTGAAGAAGCAAGCAAACAAGCAGTAGTAAGCTCGAGAACAGAAGAGTACAGAAAGTCAGCCAGTGAAAATTTAACGTGTGTTCTGAAGACTTCATATTGCTATAGTGCAGTGGTATTGGGAGTGCGTGATTTAGGGAAACTGTTATAGTTCCTGTGTTATAAATCCGTGAAGACTGGAGATAGACTGAAGCGAGTAGCGTAGAGTGCATCGAGGTGTGAAAATAAGTAACAGTGTTATAATTAATTATAGTTACGACCTGTAACTGGTAAATAAATCCAGTTACCTATCCGAACTCCATTTTAGTCACTATGATATGTTACCATACTAATAGTTATTCAGCTAGATAAGAAACCCATGTCTCTTATGGAATCCAAAGGTACAATGTCATGTTCACAAGAGTCCGCCACTCGACCCTAGCCTGAGTCAGATTAGTAAAGTTTAGATCCCCACAATCTGTTCCTTTAGAGTTATTTTGATATAATCTTCCTAGCAGTTCCAAAGTCTCTCAAGTGCCCTCTATCCTTTATGCTTATCGACTAAGCTTTTATGCCTCATTTGTGCTAGTTACATATTCCGTCCTTTTCATCCTCCTTGGTTTCACAACCCTAAAATTTGAGGAGGAATGCAGATTATAAAGTTCTTTATTTACTTTTCTATTCTCCTGTTAGTAACTTTACGTTATATCAAAATATAGTCCTCAGCATTGTGCAGTCAAACGCCCTCAAATTATGTGACTGACCACCTCTTTATCGGGTTCAGTCAGAAATGCCTCAATGATAAATTAGCTAGATGGTTGTTAAACGTGTTGGCCCTGCACCGTCTGCTAAAGGCACCTACTAATTACACATAATGGCTTGTAGTAGTGGTTCTGGGCGGTACAAATATACACTCGAGTATGTGATCCGTCCTCCTGTGTGGTCGGCAAGTGGGAAGTTACAAAACCATTTAGAAAATAACCAGTAAGTGTTGTAATATAACGTTGTATTCAATTCGTTATTTACCTGAATAATTGACTGTTCACTGATGCTTGCAGAGGAATGTGACACGCATGAAAACTGGAAGAGAACCACGGGTTACACTGTGCAATGTTGCAATAAAGTTAGTGTCGTTACGCCTGTAAACTCTTCGCTTTGAACGCTGCTGATAATTGGGTTTATTTGTAACAAAGTCCCAATTATAATAAAGCAATCGAAATAATAGTTCATCATTGGTTTTAGGGCAGTCTTTGCAGTGTCATCTGTAAATCTTTCATGAATGCTAGTCAAAAAGGAGAATTCGTTTCACATAGCTCAGACAAGAGCTGTATAGATGACGTATTCTACATAAGGTAAAAAAAGGTAAAGCTATCCCTGTAATAGGTCGTGGAGGCCCATAGGGTTGTGAGACGTCGAGCCTTCCACATTTTCTCCAGACGTTCGGCTCAAAGATGACGGTAAGGTTGTCAGCCTCATGCGCCGACCGCCCTTTACCCCAAGGAAGATTGTTACAACTCATTTCTGTAAGAGGCTGAGTCGACCCCAGGACCATAGTGCGGCTGAAAGGATTAGGTCAATTGAAAATCCAATGAACTTATCGGAAATCGAAACCGATTCCTTCTGACTTATAGCATAGTGCCACAACAAAATAAGTTACAGCGTACCCCCATGAAGAATCCTGTATCGTCATTAACTAATCAACTACCACAAGCTTCTTGAATACGTTAGTCACGACTATTCAAGAAATTTTCCTGTTGTTACGTAATCCGATGATCCGTCGCCGTCTCAACAAAATCAAGTTTCAACGGTACCTTGATCCAGTGTCTTACCTTATAATCTATTTATTTTAATTAGTTGGGTAATTAAAATAATTGCCTCTATTTTACTGGGATTTACTTGAATACAGAGCCTTAGCTTTCTTCCTGTCCTAGTACATTCCTCGTCTTCCCCATTCGTGCAACATGCCCTGCCCACCTCATCCTCCTTGACTTGATCATTCTAATTATACTTGGAGAAGGGTAGAAGTTATGAAAATTACACATTAATTCTATTGGGCTCTTATTCCAAGCGATTTAAATTCTGTTTTCTTTCTTTCATGTCTTGAACTCAGTAGTCTGTCCATTTAAATAGTCTCTGTCTCTAGGTATCTGGTTTAGATTTCCTAAAATATTTCTCCGTCTAGAGTTTCAAAATAATTCACCCTTTCCATCTCTTAATTTCGTTGATTTCTTAGTTTGTTTAACAAAGCGTTCTGCATTATAAATCTATATAGAAATACGAATTAAAAATTTTTGCTAGGAAGGATATTGAAAGAATCAATCTTGGCATAATTTAAATTAGCGACACGTCATTTGCCTGCAGAAACTCAAGTCAGGATGGCTGGTTTCCTGGCCGGAAATCAAACAGGGACCTGCTGCAAGCCGTAAGCAAATTTGGAGCACGCTTCTTTAAATTCGCTCCAGTTTATATATATA